>NW_027528276.1:740133-859066 GCF_008692635.1 Crocuta crocuta
AGGGGCGGGGGGGAGGGAGGGAGGGAAGGAGAGAGGAGATTTGACGCAGGCTCTGCAGACACCAGAGAATCTGACATAGGGCTCAAACTTGTAACCATGAGATCATGACCTGAGTCCAAGTCGGACGCATAACTGACTGAGCCACGCAGGTGCCCCTCAAATAGTTTGCATTTTAAAACTTCTAGGGAATTAAAATCTACAGCTAAGGATCAGAATCACTGGTTGAGAGGCAACAGATTGGCCAATTGCTAGGTAAAAAGAACCTGACTGATTTTTAAATCTATTTCTAAGTCTTTTTTTAATACCAGAGCACCACTTTTTAGTTCACATTAACTGTCAATTTCTGAAGAAACTTAAGAGTTTACAGTTTACTCTGGCCTAGAGTATAAAGTATAAAGAGTATAAGTTTGACTTAACAATTTTCTAACTTTACAATCATGGGAAAGCGATATACATTCAGTAGAAACTATGCTTTGAATTTTGACTTTTGATATTTTCTCAAGCCAGCGGAATACAGTATGATCTTCTCTCGTGGCGCTGACAGCAGCAGTCTGCAGCTCCCTGTCAGCCCCGAGGTCACGAGTGTAAACAACCCATATGCTTACAGCCATTCTGCACCCATTCAGCCATTCTGTGTTCTCGGTTTTCAGTACAGTATTTAATCATTTGCATGTGATAGACAGTACTTAAAATAGGCTTATATGCATTAGAATATTTTGCTCACTATAGACTGTAGAAGTGTTCTGAGCATGTTTAAGCTCTGGTGTTCAGTAGGTTACATGCACTAAATGCGTTTTCGATTTAGGATGGGTTTATCAGGTTGTAACCCCATAGTGGTCAAGGAGGTTCTGTATACAGTGCTTTTGTATACAATAGAATAATATCAGCAGTGACAGTTTTCTTAGAAGGTTTATGATCTTGCATTCCAAAAACAGCCTATTAAGTAATAGTTTGTTTTTAACATTTGAAAAATTAATGTATTATGGAACTAGAAATTAAATGTATCAATTTTGACCAAAATTGAAAGTTCTTAAATTCCCAAAATCAAATTGTTACTTCCTTGGTTATTAAGAGTGAAATACATATTTTGAATGTGAGCATTTAAAATTACTTAAACTAAAATCCGTAAAGAATAATTGTGATGTTCATGTTTGTGTTACCTTCTGTGTCATTTGCCCTTTCTCTTTAGGAAACATAATACTAATGTTATGTCTATGTCCTGTCTCCTTCATTTTGTTCATATATAGCCCATTTTGTGCTCTTAATTAATATTAATTGTGGGAGGGAGAGGCAGTCAGGTTACATTTCCGTTTTCTGTTGAGGTGCTTGACAAGATTGGTAGTAAGTTTAGCTTCTTTTCTGAATGAGCAAGTCTTTATATTTAGATATCCTCTAAATAGAAAACTGGGGTGAATTTTAAGTAATAACTAATACAGGAAGCTGGGGAAAGTTCTTTGCCAGCTATTAAGAGCAGCTGTAAGAAAAGAAGAAGAGAACCTTTTTCCTTAGGTTCACAGCAGATCCACCACCCACTGCTCTTCTCTTGAAGCCTGAATGGAGAAGGTGGGAAATAAACAGCCTTACTTTCCATGTCTTCACCCTGGTTTCTTTTTGATAACCCTTTGCCTCCACAAAATTCTGTTGGTGAGGAAGGATTTGCCCTTTTCTAATCAAATGGTCAACTTTACTGAGAATTTCTTTTCCCAGCAAAGATCCCATTTCTCATAAAACTGACAAATAAAAGAAACTTGAACAAATTCCCAGTGGACGCTGATGCCCCACAGTGCAAGTATTTTCAGATAAGGTGATAACTTCTACGTTGATCTCTTCTATCTGAACCCTTTTAACTTCTGCTTTATCTTGCTATGGCTTAAGATATTCGTGATAAAATTTCTTAACAAAGTCCAGCTCAGAATTAAGTCCTAACTCTCCAGTACCATGCATTTTGCCACACTCGCTCACTTTGTAAGCAGAGGAACATAAATTTTTTTTTAAATATTTTTATTTATTTCTAGGAGAGAGAGAGCGAGAGACAGCGTGAGGAGGGGAGGGTCAGAGAGAGAGGGAGACACAGACTCCGAAATAGGCTCCAGGCTCTGAGCTGGCAGTCAGCACAGAGCCCGACACGGGGCTCGAACCCACGAACCGCGAGATCATGCCCTAAGCGAAAGTCGGACGCTTAACCGACTAAGCCACCCAGGCCCCCCGAGGAACATAAATTTTATAGAAAGGGACTTTGTTTTGTTCAGTGCTATTACCCAGTACTTACAGTACTCTCCCGCACCCGTGTAGGTGCTCAGTCATGTTTGTTGAATGCCTAAGTGTAAGCGAGGAGAAGGGAGTGACAGTTCTGACTGGAGACAAAGCTCAGTGGGTGTCTTGAGGCTGGAAGAAAAGATTTTTCTAATCTTTTGATAATTATTTCCCATCTCAAGATAAACTGGCTGTTGGCAAGAGGAAACGAAATGAAGATGACGAGGTCCCAGTGGGTGTGGAAATGGCAGAGAATACCGACAACCCACTAAGATGCCCAGTCCGACTTTATGAGTTTTACCTGTCAAAATGGTAAGCAGTCTTCCTCCAGACTAGATCCAGCACACCTCAAACAGTAGTTCGCATGGTTTCAGTTTCAGATGCTTAAATATCAGAAATGTAGCGAGCTTATGACTTTAGATAAGGATGTCCGTTTAATTTCCATTTTTCCCCTATTCTCATATCTACCTGATACTGGACCCAAAAACACATTGCTTTATCTTGACGATTTTTTTTTCTAAACAGCTCTTCAAAAGCAAGAATCAGCTGTGGTTGATCTTTACAACTGCTGCTCGGTGTTTATGTGATAATGAAACTGTTGTGATTTTACTGTTTCTACAGAAAAATTTAGAGGAGAGGTGATACTGCTAAACCTAGAATATAGAAAAACAGTTTATTTTTAAGGAATTTATAGTTTGAGGTCTTTTTCTTTCAGAAACTTTAAGACTTTAGAGTTATAAGATCCCTGCTAAAGCACTTTTTTTCTCAAAGAAATATCGTGGCTTGGATTTGCCCCATGGTAATGTGTATTGAGTGCTGTCAGGGGTCATTCAAGGATACACGGCGCTGAGGATGTGTGGTTCTCAGCCATAGTGTTACATGTGAGTTCAATTTTTTGTTGCTCCTAATGTTTTAAATCCTTATATTTGTGAACAGTTTTACACTTTGTCTTCTGTTAATGTTACACTCACCTCCAGTGAGTGTAGGAGAAAAAAATGTGCAGTTACAGGTTGCAGCTGGGGGGAAGATGCCTGTAAACTGATTTTTCTCGGTAGGTGCATTGCCTATCTAGGACATTAGACACAGGAGGGGAAAAGGTGAGAGCCACTGTATTAAAGAGTGGTTATGTATTTCCTATACTTTCCAATCCCCAATTTTCTTAGTTTCTTTCTTTCTTTTTTATCCCCTGTGGATAGTTCTGAAAGTGTGAAGCAGAGGAATGATGTGTTTTACCTGCAACCTGAGCGCTCCTGTGTTCCGAACAGCCCCATGTGGTACTCCACATTCCCAATAGACCCTGGGACCCTGGACACCATGTTAACACGTATTCTCATGGTGAGGGAGGTACACGAAGAACTTGCCAAAGCCAAATCAGAAGACTCTGATGTTGAGTTATCAGATTAAAACGGACGTTGGGTTCCTATTTTCATACGCGTGGGTATGCACCAAACTGTGAATGCATCCAGCTTTGGAAAACGATGTACAAGTACAAGTCCTCTTGACTTGATTATAAGATAACGGAAAACAGATGACTCGTGAACCACAGTGTGGATGTACAAATGAAAATTGAAGGAAAGAATATGAACCAAGAAATGTTGTTCTTTGGCAGTGATATAGTTCTTAGACATCTTCAGAATGACTAACCAATTTCTCTGAGTGGTGCATAATCTTATTTTGTTTGGGAATAACAAATTGTGGAATATTTTTAAGGAAAACTGTTGTATAAAACTCTACCATAGTAACCTTAGACCTTAGAGAGGTAGCTTTGGAGTAAGACCTTGGCTGCAGTAGGCTACTTGGGCAAGCCCTATGTGCACGTCAGGGAAGAAGTCAGTGCAGAGCTAAGAGTGACATCAGATGAGGACCGTGGGACCCAGACTTGAAGACCCAATAAAAATACTCAACTTTTTTTAAAAGGTAGAGAGTAAAGTGGTCTTGATTTTGATTTTCACTGCCAAGCCAATTCTGTGAAGGATAGAAGCCTCTGGTGCTTTTGCCAAAGGCCCCTCACATCAGGGAAAAAGGCCTTCACTGCTGTTCACACAGTAATGTGTCCCTTTCACTTTCTGGGTCTAGCCTTCTCAGCTGTGGGTCTGGCTGTGGGTAAATTGAGGTAAAGGGGCTGATACTCCACAAACGGATTATGCACAGAGAAAATCTGTGGAGCCCATTAGACCCCAGGTGTCTTGAAATGTTTGTAGAAAACCCACTAAAATGCCCACTTCTCTGGGTGTCAGCCTTTATTGCTGCTGTCTCATAGCATGAGCTGTGGTACACAGAAATGGGGGTTCTCCTTTTGTTTTCATTTTATCCCCAAATGGCAGCTTTTCTCCCATTGTTTTATCTTCCTGTTTCCCAAATCCTCTCATTTGTCTTTTGTACCAGTTTCTGGAGGCCCTTGTCATTTCAAAAAGAAAAGTCTCTCTCAAACCTGTGGGTGATTCCACAAAGACACAGTATTACTTAGCTATCAAAATTATGGTAGAAAAGGTCCCAGTATGTTCCTGTAAAGCATTTGGAAGATGACCTTGTTGCCCTAAGAAACTTGAAAATAGGGAGTCTGGGGTCAGGATACAAAGACATGGACTGTCTTGCATATCCATAGCAGGTCTTCTAGCATTATTCCAAACTCTAGCTGTCTTACTAGTTCTATGAGGACTACAAGTCATAGGTGTGTTTGGCATATCAGTCCATTTCCCTCATCTCCATTCACAGTTTCTTCCCCCCTAAAATTTTGACTCAGAGCTTTTATGATGTTGGCCAATCACAGAACTTCTTTAGCTGAGGTTAATTTGACCTTATAGTAGAAATGAGAGGAGTCCAAAAACCCTCTTAGAAATTTTAACCTAGGAAGACTTTCCAGTATGTCCCATTTTTTTAGATGGGGGTGGCAGGTGTTTTGGTTTTTTAAAATAAATGGAAGTCATTTAAGTACAATAAAAATTTAAAAGTAGGCCTTTTGACGTTGTGTACTTGATGGTTCTGTCCCTCTGCCTGTAACAAATTTCATTTTGGTTACCAGGAACTATGTGAAAGAAGTAAATCTGCCCCAATTCTGTATGATTAATTCCATCTGTGTTTGTCATTTCTGACTGGAAAACTTCTTACTTTCAGATCTTGTTTGATATGGAGGAAAAACAACTGGATTGTCTGATAAGTCTGCCAATAAACTATCCAGAAATATCAGGTGTAAAAGCCCCCACTATACAAATTTTATGGTTTGTATAAACACTAACATTTCCCCTTCTGTAGTTGTATCAAGAAATATTGTTGGCATAGTAGATACATTGTTATAAAACATCAGAGAGAAAAAAGAAATCTGTATCTTTTAACTGAGAACAGCCAATACCCAGGTAAATGACTGTATCAGGACTTCAATTGCATGTTAGTCTGCAGAGTTGTCCAGACCCTAAATTCATAAAAGAAAATTTTGATTAACTATTGGTCATTCTTCATAAGAGTAGCTGTTGATATGTGTGTCAGACTATTTGCTTTTTAAAATTTTATTAAAATTATGTAAAATTGCATTTTTATTTCCAGGGGAGAAAACATCAAACAAGAGAAGCATCTAAATTATCCTTTCAGTTCTTTTTTGTTTTTTAACCACTTTGGGTTTTCCCCTTGCAGAAACCACAGAAATATTCCCTTAGAATAAAATAGTATATTTGTATTTGACGGGTGAGTTATTCCTTTTCTTTGTCTTGAACGAATTTTAATTTTTTTTTTTTCTGTTTAGCCTTATTGGTATGAGCCAACAGATGGTATATTACAAAGAAAGAGCAGTTTTCAGGAAATAAATTATTTGGTGTTTACTTAGTCCAGTAAACAGACTGTTTCATTGCAAAGTCTTTTCACTTGTCTTTTTCCATCGAAAGACTTGTGCCTATTTTTAGTTAACTGTATGCAAAGCCCTGATAGTCAGAAATCCCAGATTTCACATATATATTTCATTTCAGGCAAACTTTTTTGAGATTTACAAAGCTTGCTTGCATCAGTTTACCTTGAGTGATTTTGATCTTGAGAGCAAAGTGTATGTACCCATTCTGAAGTAAATATATATATATATGTATACACACACACATATTTAATTTGGAAATGTCAGACTAATTGGCATTTTCCTTAGGTTCTAGCTCCACCTTGGTATTGTACAAACACACCTTCAAATTCCATACAGACTTTTTCTATCTGCTGCCTCTTGGCATTCCTAATTTTTAAAACAGGAGTTTTCCAAAAAGTCTACAGTAAAATAAATTTCTCTATATGAATCCCAGCTTTCTATTAGAAATTAGAATTTAATTAGAATTCAATTCTCCATGCAAATAAAAAGGTTCCCTAGGGTACTGAGTTGAAATTTTAGGAAAGAATTAAGCACTCATTCCCCCAGCTCTTCCTGTATGTTATCCATTGTTGAAAAAAATAATTGTTGAGAGGCATTGTTACAGAGTAGGAAGATCTGAGGCTTTGGAGCCTAGTCTTTCCATTTACTGGTTGTATAGCTTTAAGTAAATTACTTTTGTGTGCCTCAGTCTTGTTATAAAGTGGATATAATAATAACTCTTTATAAGTTTGGCTCATGGTAGGTTTTCAGATGTCATGGATTTCTTATTATAACATGCAAATTGCTAGGCATATAGCAAAATTTAAAATAAATGTTAATCCCCTTCCTGCAGCCAGAATTGTCACTATTTCAGTGCTTTAGGTTCTGCAAAACAATACCCTATATGATTTGAGTCAAATATTTGGAATAACTAAATACTATATATAATCATAAGTTCTTCACTCATGTGCTTATATGCATATGAATAGTAATCGTCATCACAACAATCCATTGATATACTTACTACATTGAAAAGAAGATATATGTGGCATGCCTTTTTTTAATTGGAGAAACTCTTAATGAAATTTCATTCACTTGGTAATAGTTATATAGCATCACTTGGGAGCAAGACAGCTGTACACTATACATCTGCCCACTTCTTCCTTCAATAACAGAAACTCCCATTCCTTCATGTTTTAGCTCAGCAGTAGTTTAAGAGATAGTATTTTCCAGGCTACCTTGCAACTGTGAACATGGGGCTGAGTTTTGACCAGTGGGATAGAAACAGTAGTTTATAACTAGCAGTCCACATCCTTAAAAGGAAAGGGCTTGCCCTCCTCTTGTAATTTCCTCTTTTCCATGGGCCAGAATGTCTATGTGCTCTTGGCAAACTTGTTTTGTCTGTGTGGGAATGGGCAGCATATCAAAAGCACACTAAACGTCATAAGGCAGAGCCACATATCTCCTAAAGTGCCTGCTAGCTGGGACCTTCACATAAGAAACCTTCCGGAGTGCCTGAGTGGCTCAGACGGTTAAGCCTCAGACTCTTGGTTTCGGCTCAGGTCATGATCTCACTCTTCATGAGATTGAGCCCCGTGTCAGGCTCTGCACTGATAGCACAGAGCCTGCTTGGGATCTTCTCTCTCCCTGTCTGCCCCTCCCCCAGTTACATGCACACTCTCAAAATAAATAAGCATTTGAAAAGAATTAAGATACCTTCCGTCTTATTCAGCCATTGTTATTTGGTCTCTAGTAAAGCAACCAAACCGGTATCCTGACTAAAACTTACTATGCCCAGTATCATGTTACTGCCTAACATAGAACTAGAAATTCTGATCCAGACTATAAGGAAAGAAAACGAAAGAAAGTCTCAGTATTGGGAAGAGAAATAAAATTCATTTTTATCTTTATTTTTTTTAAAGTATTCTCTACATCCAAAGTGAGGCTCGAACTCATGACCCTGAGATCAAGAGTTGGATGCCCCACCAACAGCCAGCTAGGGCATCCCTAAAACTCATTATTATTATTTTTTATTATTTACTTCTGAGAGAGAGAGAGAGCTTCAGTAGGGGAGGGTCAGAGAGAGAGGGAGACACAGAATCTGAAGCAGGCTCCAGGCTCTGAGCTAGCTGTCAGCACAGAGCCTGACGTGGGGCTCGAACCCACGAACCTTGAGATCATGACCTGAGCCGAAGTTGGACGCTTAACCGACTGAGCCACCCAGGCGCCCCTGAAAGTCATTATTTTTAAGTAATATTTTCAGATGTTCAGGTACATGTGTGTATTAAAAAAAAAAAAACAACACTAGAGCAGCAGCCAATTAGATAATGTAATTCAAAGGAAAAGATACTATTCACAGTAGCAGTGAAAGCTATAAAGTATTTAATAATTAATATACAAGAATACTGTGTTTGTTTTAGTAGGTGGTGTTGGTAAACTGGCTTTTTACACGGAGAAAAACAGGATACCTCAGATCATGTCCAAAAATGGTCTCTCAATGGAGTAAAGGTCTTAAATGTGAAAGGTAAAATTAAATTAATAGAAATATGGAGAATAATATGATCTGGGGGAGGGAAAGAGCTGCTTAAACTCTCCAAAGCACAAACTATATGGAGAAAACTTAGATATTAATTCTATATCAAAATTAAAGATGTTTGTCAATAAAAGATGACAAATAACAGGCTTAGGGAAAATACACATTTTCCCTCTATCTGAAAGTACAGTGTTCCTATGAAACCTTTAGTAAACCAAAATGGTATGGAATGAAGAAGCAGTTACCATTAACTTGTAATGGAAAATTTTTTTTTTTAGCACTCCAGACCCCAAAATAACCTCTCTTAGGTTGTTCTGACATTTCAGGGCACATGTTGTTAACATACAGAAAGTAAATCAGGATAAAGCAGCGATGCTCATAGACAGATCCAAAGCTATGGAGACTTAGATAGTTGATGCTGAGCTGCTGAGTGTGTTCCTGGGAAAGGAGCTTGGCCAGGCCACTCTCACCTCTTGGGATGCATGCTGCCTCTTAAAGGGCCAGCTGTAAAACAAACTCAGAACACTGTTTTCACATTGTGCCCTTTTTTGTAAAAGTGTAACTCCTCTTCTACCTTTCAGTTAGCAAAAACACGTACTAATGTAAATGCAAGTCTTGTAAAAATATAGTGGCCTAACACAAACTTTCAAAAAGCAGGAACCTCTATACACAAAACTACCCAATGATATATATTTAGAATATACCTTAGACTGCTGAACTGTAAAGAAAACTGAATAAAGAATAGCAAATACTTCATAGAAGAAAATCCTAAAAGGATAACAAGTATATGAAGAGATGTTCAGACTCATTAGTAATCATGGAGTTTCTCTTCAGACCTATCAATTCACATCCTTGAGACTGGCCAAATTAGAAAAATGGATAATGCCAAGTGTACTGTTGTTTGGATTTAAAAACCCTTACATACTGCAAGAATAAGTGAACCGTACAGTTGACCCTTGAATGATGCAGGGATCAAGGCAATTCTGTCTGCACAGTTGAAAATCCAAGTAATAAGTTTTAACTCCCCAGAAACTTCACTACTAGGAGCCTACTATTGACTGGAAGCCTTACTGATAATATAAAAAGTCAATTAAACATGTATCTTGAATGTTTTATGTATTCTAAGCTGCATTACAGTAAGGTAGAGAAAAGAAAATGTTAAGAAAATATGAGGCAGAGAAGATCCATTTACAGCCCTGTACTACCAAAAAAATCCATGTATATGTGGACCTTTGTAGCTCAAATCCATGTCTTTCGAAGGTCACCTGTATATCATCTCTGGAAAGCAGTTTTAATTTTTTAATTTTTTTTTTTTTATTTCTAGGAGAGAGAGAGACAGCGTGANTACAGTTCTTATTAATTTTTTATCCCTCCAAGGGGAGGACTTTGTCATTTTAATTCACTTAATGATCAGTGGTTTATTCAAATTTTTGATGTCCGTTTGGATTTTTATATTTTATGTTTTCTCTGTAATTTTCTTAGTTTTCTGTAATTTTCACAAATTTCATCTATATGTTCAGCTTCATTAACATGGTTTATAAGTTTTCCCTTCTCCCATTCCGTATTTGTTATTCTGTTCATTTGCATTTTCTTATTTTTTTAAATTTTTTTTAATGTTTTATTTATTTCTAGGAGAGAGAGAGAGAGAGACAGCATGAGCAGGGGAGGGTCAGAGAGAGAGGGAGTCACAGACTCTGAAACAGGCTCCAGGCTCTGAGCTGGCAGTCAGCACAGAGCCCGATGCGGGGCTCGAACCCACGAACTGCGAGATCATCACCTGAGTGAAAGTCGGACGCTTAACTGACTAAGCCACCCGGGCGCCCCAGCATTTTCTTATTTTTCTGATCTGTCTTATCTCAGGGTATTCTCAAAGAACCTACATTTCGTCAGTTTTGTCTTTTCTACTTATTTCTGGTTTTATTACTAATTTTCTTGTTTTTGTTTTTTAGTTCATTCTTTAAATTGTTAAATGATTGCTTCATTCTTGTTGCTAAAAATGATTTCATGAAAATGAAAAATGATTTTAAATCTATTTTTTCTTTTCAGTTCATTAGTGGTGTTCCCACCTTCAGACATGATTTTATCATTAATGTCTGTTTGTAGGTGTTCTCTCATTTCTGTTTTTAACCCAAGTGTTATCCACCCTCTCCCTTTCCTTGCCTGAAATTTTGTCAGTTTTCAGGCTGTTTTTGTAAAGGTACTCTAATATCCATTTTCTTAATTGCTCGCTCTTCTCAATATATAATCCCTCACGCTTCTTTTTCACATTGAATTCTGTTTTACCAGGTACTATAAATATTGATCCCCTACCTTTCCCTTAGTTAATGTTTGTTTGGTAATGTTTTCCCATCATTTTTACTCAACGTTGTTAGATATTTCATAAAGAATTTATACTCTTTTTTTTTTACTCTCTTGTTTATATCAGTTTAGACTCATGGATTCCTGTTTTATTCATTACGTTGCAATCTGATGCTCTATTTGCTTTAAAAGTCAAACTGTTCTAGATTTAACCAGTGGTAGCCTGTTCTGGCTGGCTCTTATGTCCTTCTGATTTGTCTGCATCATTTTTTCAGCATTTACTTACTCAAAACAAGATGTTCCAAGATTACTCTGTATTTTCCCTGCCATAACCTTGGAATCAGTAGTGGAACCTAATGCCTTAGTACTTGGTGCTCATTGCTACTAAGGTAAAATTGTGTCTTTGTCCTGGTGTATATAGAATCAGCCAATCCATAAACAAATACATATATTATATAACTATGTACAACTATTCATCTGCGTGTTTACTTAGCCTGTGAGTTCTTACCAGTTCTTCCAATTCCAGTTCAAAACCTTGGGATCTTTCAAGCCATAAATCCTTTTACAAAACAGTGAAAAATCTGGTCCCCATTTTTCTCAATATATGTACTTACTTTACGGATCACTTAACTTATGTATACAATGTAATCAGTCTCCTTACCATTCCAGTCACTCACCACCTCATTTGCTCTGCTGGTATTCTTCACAGCCACACCCCTCACCATTGTATCTCCATGGGCTCCAGGCACACTAGTTACTCCATACGGTTTACTTCCTCAACTGCTAATGTCTCTGTGCAGGGGGAGCAGGTGAAGAATGGCAAAGAGGGGTGGGAGTCTGTCTTCAGTTAAGTTTAAGATGTTTATATTCATTTGGCTAGTGCTTTTACAACGTATTTCTGATGTTGCTTTTCTTTTCATCATGATAAATGTACTCTTTAATCCCCATCCCCTATTTCACTCATCCGTCCCCCCCACCTCCCCTCTGGTAACCATCAGTTATCTATAGCCAACAGTCTGTTTCTTGATTTGTCTCTTTATTTCCTTTGCTTGTTTCTAAAATTCCACATATCAGATCATATGATACTTGTCTTTCTTTCTTTGGCTTATTTTGTTTAGCATTATACTCTCTACCTCTGTGTTGTTGCACATGGCAAGATTTCATTCATTTTTATGGCTAAATAATACTCCATTCATCTATTAATGGACACTTGGGCTGCTGCTATAGTTTGGCTATTGTACATACTGCAGTAAGCATAGGAGTATGTGCATCCCTTGGAATTAGTGTTATTGGGTTTTTTTGGATAAATACCCAGTAGAGCTATCACTGAATTGTAGGGTAGTTGTATTTTTAATTTTTTTGAGGAACCTCCATACTGTTTTCCACACTGGCTGCACCAGTTTGCATTCCTACCAACAGTGCACGAGGGTTCCTTTTTCTCCATATCCTTGCCAACACTTGTTTCTTGTGTTTTTGATTTTAGCCATTCTGACAAGTATGAGATGATACCTTATCATAGTTTTGATTTGCATTTCCCTGATGATGAGTGATGTTGAGCATCTTTTCATGTGTCTTTTGGCCACCTTTATGTCTTTTTTGGAGAAATGTCTGTTAGTGTCTTCTGCCCATTTTTAAATTAATTGGATTATTTGCTTTGGGAGTCTTGAGTTATATCAGTTTATAGATTTTGGATACTAACCCTTTATTGCATACATCATTTGCAGATATCTTCTCCCACTTAATAGGTTACCTTTTAGTTTTGTCTACTTGACTGTTGAGAAACTTTTTACGTAATCCCAATAGTTAATTTTTGTTTTTATTTCCCTTGTCTCAGGAGACATATCTAGAAAATTGTTGCTACAGCCAAAGTCAGAGAAACAGAAAAAAACCTGTGCTCTGTTCAAGGATTTTTATGGTTTCAAATCTCACATTTGGGTCTTTAATCCATTTTTGAGTGTTTTTATGTATGATGAAAGTGGTCCAGTTAATTCTTTCGCATATTGCTGTCTAGTTTTCCTAACACCATTTGTTGAAGAGACTTTTTTCCCATTGAATATTCATTCTTCTTTTGTCAAGAATGAGTTCACTATATAATTGTGGGTTCATTTCTGGTTTTTCTGTTCAATAGATGTGTGTTTATTTTTAATCCAGTACTATACTTTTTCAGTTACTACCACTTTGTAATATAACTTGAAATCTGGAATTGTGATACCTACAGTTTTGTCTTTTTTTAATTTTTTTATGTCTTTATTTTATTTTGAGAGATAGAGACAGGGAGCGAGTGGGGGAGGGGCAGAGAGAGAGGGAGGGAGACACAGAATGTGAAGCAGGTTCCAGGCTCTGAGCTGTCAGCACAGAGCCTGGCGCGGGCCTCGAACCCATGGCCATGAGATCGTGACCTGATCGTGACCAGTCGGACACTTAACCGACTGAGCCACCCAGGTGCCCCTTGTCTTTCTTTTTCTTTTCAACATTGCTTTGGCTATTTGAGGTCTCGTGGTTCCATACAAATTTTAGTATTGTTCCTTCTAGTTCTGTGAAAAATGCTGTTGGTAATTTTGATATGGATCACATTAAGTCTGTAGATAGCTTTGGGTAGTATAGAAATGTTAACAAAATTTGTTCTTCCATTCCATGAACATGGAATGTCCTTCCATTTCTTTGCATCGGCTTAAATTTCTTTCATCAGTTTTTTATAGTTTCCATAGTACAAGCCTTTCCCCTCTTTGGTTAAGTTTATTCTAAGATATTTTATTGGTTTTGGTGCAATTAAAAATGGAATGGTTTGGGGATGCCTGGGTGGCTTAGTCAGTTAAGCGTCTGACTTCGGCCCAGGTCATGATCTCATGGCTTGTGAGTTCGAGCCCCACATCAGGCTCTGTGCCGACAGCTTGGAGCCTAGAGCCTGTTTTGGATTCTGTCTCTCTGCCCCTTCTCTGCTCACATACACACCATCTCTCTCAAATATAAATAAACATTAAAAAAAATTTTTTTTTTTAAAATGTTTTATTTATTTCCAGGAGAGAGAGAGAGAGACAGCGTGAGCAGGGGAGGGTCAGAGAGAGAGGGAGCCACAGACTGAAGCAGGCTCCAGGCTCTGAGCTGGCAGTCAGCACAGAGCCCGACGCGGGGCTCGAACCCACGAACTGCGAGATCATGACCTAAGCGAAAGTCAGACGCTTAACCGACTAAGCCACCCAGGCGCCCCTAAAAAAATTTTTTTAACGGGATAGTTTTCTTAATTCACTTTTTGCTGCTTCATTATTAGGTTTTTTTTGTGGAGTATTTAGGTTTTTCTGTATATAGTATCTTGTCATCTGCAAATACAGTTTTACTTCTTCCTTACCAATTTAGATGCCTTTTGTTTTTTATGCTGTAGAATTGCTATGGCTGTGACATCCATTGCCATTGAATAAAAGTGAGAGTGGACATCCTTCTCTTGTTCCTGACCTTAGGAGAAAATCTCTCAGTATTTTACCATTGAGTATAATGTTGGAGGTGGGTTTTTCATATAAAGGCTTTATTATGTTGAAGTATATTCCCTCTAGATCTACTTTGCAGAGGGTTTTTTTTTTTTTTAATCATGAATGGATGTTGTACTCTTGAATGAATGCTTTTTCTGCAGCTATTGAAATCATAGTTTTTACTCTCTCTTACTGATACACAGTTATGTTGATTGATTTGCAAATACTGAACCACCCTTGAATCCTGGGATTAAATCCCACCTGATCGTGGTGTATTTTTTTCATGTATTATTGGATTTGGTTTGCTAATATTTTGTTGAGGATTTTTGCATCTATATTCATGAGAGAGATTGGCCTATAGTTCTCTTTTTTTGTGGTGTCTTCATCTGGGTTTGGTATTAGGTTGATGCTGGCCTCATAGGATGAATTTGGCTGTTTTCTTTCCTCTTCTATTTTTTGGAATAATTGGAGAAGAAAAGATTAACTCTTCTTTAAATGTTTAGTAGAATTTTCCTGTGAAGCCATATAGTCCTGGACTTTCGTTTGGGGGCAGTTTTTTGATTACTGATTTAATTTTGTTGCTGGTAATTGATCTATTCAAAATGTCTGTTTCTTCCTACTGTTCAGTTTGGTTGGTTATGTTTCTAGGAATTTATCCATTTCTTCTAAGTTGATTTTCTCTTTGGATGATGTGTCCATCAATATAAGTTTGGTAGTAAAGTCCTCTACTGTTATTACTATCAGTTATTTCCTTTAGGTTTGTTATTAACTCTTTTATGTATGTATGTACTCTCATGTTGGGTGCATAAATATTTACAATTATTATATCTGCTTGTTGGAGTGTCTCCTTTATTATATAGTGTCCTTGTTTGTCTCTTGTTACAGTCTTTGTTTGTTTATTTAGTTAGAGAGAGAGAGAGAACGAGAACAAGAACACACAGGAGGGGCAGAGAGAGAGGGAGAGAGAATCCCAAGCAGGCTCCACACTATCAGCACAGAGTCCAGTGTGGGGTTCAGACTCACAAACCATGAGATCATGACCTGAGCTAAAATCAAGTCTGACTGCCTAACCTACTGAACACCCAGGTGCTCCACAGTCTTGGTTTTAAAGTCTGTTTTGTCCAACATAAATATTGTCATGTAAGCTTTCTTTTGACATCCATTTTGCATAAATATTTCTCCATCTTACTTTCAATCTGTAAGTGTCATTTAGTCTGAAATGAGTCTCTTGTAGGCAGCATAGAGGTGGGTCTTGTTTCCTGATCTACTCTGTTACCCTGTGTCTTTTGATTAAAGCATTTAGTCCATTTAAAATCAGTAATCATTGATAGATATGTATTTATTGCCATTTTGTCACTTGTTTTGTGGTTGTTTTTAGAGACTTTTCCTGATCTTTCTCTTTCTCTTATGGTTTGTTGGTTTTTTTAATGATACATTTGTATTTCCAGGGCCACCTGGGTAGCTCATTTGGTTCAGTGATACATTTGGATTTCTTTCTCTGATTCTTTGCATACCTGTTACTGATTTTTTTTATTTGTGGTTACCATTAGGTTTTTATAAAACATCTTCTACATAAAACAATCTGTATTAAGTCTATGGTCACTTTGAACCTAGTCTTTACTCCTCCCCATTTTTTACATATATGTTGTCATATTTTACATCCTTTTATGAATTCCTTGAGTGATTTTTACAGAAATACTTATTTTTACTGTTTTTGTGATTTTTTTTTTTTTTTTACTTTTCATACTGTTCCTCAGGGTATTTCCTTTCCACTCAGAGTCCCCTTTAGTATTTTTTTGTGGGGCTCATTTAGTGGTCACAGATTCCTTTAATTTTTGTTTGTCTGAGAAACTCCTTACCTTTCCTTATATTTTGAATGATCACCTTCCTGAATATTCTTAGCTGCAGATTTTTCCCTTTCAGAACTTTGAATATATCATATCACTGTCTTCTGGCCTGCAAAGTTTCTTCTGAAACATCTGCTGATAGTCTTCTTTGGTTTCCCTTGTATGTAACTGCTGCCTTTTGCTGCTTTTAAATTTTCTTTAGAACTTTTTTTTTCTATTTTAATTACTGTGTTTTTGGTGTGGACCTCCTTGGGTTGAATTTGGGGGGAGGGCGGAACTCTGTGCCTCCTGGATCTGGATATGTTTCCTTCCTCCGATTAGGATCGTTTTCAGCTATTACTTTTTAAAATAAATTTTTGACCCCCTTTTCTCTGTCTTCTGAGATCCATATAATGTGAAAGTTACTACACATGGTAGGTATCATTGAATTCCCTTAGACTATCCTCAATTTGCATAATTTTATTTCCTCTGCGCAGCTTGGTTACCCTGTTTTCCAGGTTGTTAATTCATTCCTCTGCTTCTTCCAGCCTGCTATTTATTCCTTCATGTGTATTTTAAATTTCGTTTATTGTGTTTTTGATCTCTGCTTGGTTCTTTTTTATCTCTGTGTTAAACGTCTCATTGATGTCACCCACTCTTAAATGAGTATCTTTAGGATTATTAAATTCTCTATTAGGCATATTATATTCGTTTTGCTTAGGTCTCTTACTGTGGTTTGGTCCTGTTCTTTCATTTGGTACATATTTTTGTCTAGCTTTCTGTGTCTGTTTCTGTTAGGAAAGTTAGCTATTCTTTTTCCTTTTAACAAGATTAGCCTTTTTTAAAAAAATTCTTTAATGTTTTATTTATTTCTGAGAGAGAAAGACAGCATGAGCAGGGGAGGGTCAGAGAGAGAGGGAGACACAGACTCTGAAACAGGCTCCAGGCTCTCAGCTGGCCGTCAGCACAGAGCCCGATGCGGGGCTCAAACCCACGAACTGTGAGATCATGACCTGAGCTGAAGTCGGGCACTTAACCAACTGAGCCACCCAGGCGCCCCTTAAGAAGTTTAGCCTTATGAAGAAGAGGTCCTTTAGTGCCCTGCAGTGCCGTATCCCTGTTCTCCAGGGCCTGGCACTTCAGGAAGTGTCTTTTATGTGTGTTGTATCTTCTCTACAGTTTTGTCTTAGCTGCTTCTTTCAGTCCAGCTGTCTGCAGAGGCTTTCTTTGCCTAGTGTGGGCAGTGTTTGGTCCCCAGTAGAGATAGGGCACATTTTAACAATGTGTGTAGTGATCTGCTTGGGAATTGAGACCTGATGCCCGCCCCCTCCCTCCCGCACTTCCAGAACTGAGGTCCCAAAAAACATGAGTTAGGAGATGCATTGGCAGTGTTTACACTGGTCTTTTGGGATGCAGCCGGCAACCCAAGACTTAAGGTGAATGTGATTGGGAAGGACAGGTCCACAGAAGGAGGGGTGGGGAGTGTTGGTGCAGGCAGTTTAGGTAACAAGTGTCAGACCCAGAACCCTGCTGGTTGGGTTGTTTATACTTGGGGGTGGGGTAAGGAAATGGTACCTATCAGCAACTTTGTTCCTGGTTGTCCCTGTCTCTCCAGTTCATGTTCTATAGATGATGAGCAAATCATTCACCTCTCAGCTGCCCCTGGTGCTTTTCAAATTGCTGATTCCTTGCTGTATCTGCACTGACCGTGTGGTCTCGCAGGGGCGGGGGGTGGGGGAGGAGGAGTCTACTTCTTAATGCCCTCCAGGCTCTCTCAGAGCTGAGCCTGCAGAATTTAAAAACTCCAGGCTTTAAACCCACCCGGTTGTAAGAACTCACAAAATCCTGCCCCTCTCGCTTTCAAAGGCAATTATTAACAGAGGTATACATCCTGTTCATGGGCTCCCAGGTGTGAAAGTCTGTTTTTTGCCCTTCTTCACACCACTGGCTCTGTTCCCACTGCAGACCACATCTTCACCCTTCCTACCTTCTTTGGGTAGGGCCTCTTCTCTACCTTCAGTAGATTTTGTTCTGCCAGTCTGCAGATCGTTTTCTAGGTTATTTACATTGATGTATTATGTATCTGTGTGACAAGGTGAGCTTAGAGTCCTCTTTGTCATCTTCCCAGCTGACCTGGTTCTGCTGTTATTTCAGTTTCTACTTACTGTACTTTTTTCCTTCTTGCTTTCCATTGAGTAGCAATGGAAAATTTTATTCTACCTGCTTAAAAGAATTAATACATGCCAGGGGCACCTGGCTGGTAGTTGAGGGAGCAACTCTTGATGTCGGGGTTGTGAATTTGAACCCCACATTGGGTATAGAGATTACTAAAAAATATAAAGTGGTAATACATTCCAGTTGGTTTTTTTTTTTTTTTGTTTTACTCAATATTAATCGTCGTTTACCGNCTGATAAGACTTATTATACGCTTATGTTCTTGGTCTTCCTAACATAACATGTTAATATTCTTCGGAATTTTGGTTTTGGATTGTTGATATACTTCATTTTGTTTTCCCTTGGCCCTAGCTGTTTCAGATTACAGACTTTGCCAGAATATTTTATTTGCTTACCATTACTTCCTGTATCTCAAGTCTAAATTTATTTTTTATTTGACTGCTTCTTCCAAGAATAATTTTTAAATGGATCTTTTGTGAAAAAATTCTGAAGGTTTATATTCCTGATAATTTTTTTAAAGTAAACTCTACCCCCAACGTGGGGCTCAACCTCACAAACCCAAGATCAAGAGTCACATGCTCCACCAACTGAGCCAGCCATGTGCCCCGAGCATATTTATTACATTCTCAAATGAATTTTTCTTGATCTAAATTTTGAGTTCAAAGATCTTTTTCTTCAGCATTTTGGAAATATGATTCTTTGTCTCACATTAGAATACTGTTTAAAAACCTCGATGTCAGTCTGATTCTTCTCCCTTTATAATCGGTCTGTTTTTCTTGGAGCTTTCTGAATTTTTGCTTTTCTTAGATCGTTTTTAAAACCATCTCTCAACTGTCTCACTACAGTGTTTCTGGTTGTATGTTTCCCCTACTTATGAGTTCTTTCATCTTTCTTTAAATTCTGGTCTTATGTCAAATATTTCTTCTTCTACTTTTTCTCTTTTCCTTCTAGGACTCCCAGTTATTCACATGTGGGCACATCTGCTCTTTCCCTGGACTGCTGTGTGTCTTTTTCCTTTCCTGCTTTCTATTGGTAAAGGTCCTCAGGATGCTAACTGATTAGTTTTGACCTGTATCTGTCCCTCTATCCCATTCATTATGTTTTGCATCCTGGGTATTTCCCTGTACTTCTTATTCCTGTTTCACATTGCTAATATTTCCCTGTGCACTTATTTTATTTTTAGTTAACTAATGTATTTAGTTTGTTATCTTTGGGGGCTGAAGGTTGTACATCCCAGTAGCATCTGGTTATTTTGGCCAATGAGTTCATGTTTCTTCAGCACACCAGCTCCTGTCTGGTAAAATTTTTGATGAAAGGCCAAGACCAGGCTCTATCGTGTCCATCCCAGTGAGCTTAAGAAAGGGAGAGTAATACTGTGCTGACTGCCAGCTCAGAGCCTGGAGCCTGTTTCAGTCTGTGACTCCCTCTCTCTCTGACGCCCCCCTGCTCATGCTGTCTCTCTCTCTCTCCTAGAAATAAATAAAACATTTTAAAAAAATAAATAATAAAAAAAAAAAAAAGGGAGAGTAATAAACACCTCAAAGTCACTGTTGACTGCTTTACCAGTAGTTGCTTCAGATCGTTAGGAAGCAGCGGCAACTTCCTAGTTGGCATCTATCAGCCCTGGGGCTTTGGAGAGGGAAGGGTTTTTTTAATCTGAAGAGCAGCCTAGCACATCCCTTTTCATCCCAGCAGAGCTTATGACAGTGTCCCACTGACACCAGTGACTTGACAGATTATTCCATGTGTGGCAAAGGTAGACCTCTCACTCATGCCCTACCTCCCAGTTATAATGGGAGACTCCTCAGCATACTTACAGGATTTGGGGGTGGTTTGTTGCTGGGTTTGGTGGTGGTTCCTCAGATTTACGCCATCTCCTAAGGTATATTACTTTTTGGGGATGAGAACCAGTACCTATGCCACTTTATCATCTTCATAGGCACCAAACCCCCTAGTATATCTTTACTGGTGTTTTTTTTTTCTTCAGTCTTTCAATGTTATATTTTATGTGTTTCTCTTGTAAATATAGTTTTACAAATATATCCAATCTGTTAACTTCAGTTTGGAAGTGGTGGCAGTGATGGTGGTTTTAGTATCTACTCTGAGAACTTTTGCCCATTAAGTAAGTGGTCACAGGTTTTTTAAAAACCTACTTTCTCCTTCATTCCTGTACTGTTTCGTTGTTTGAAGTATCCCCCCCCCCCTTGGTGCAGATGTTACATATTCCAGTTACCAATTGTTTGTTAATGGCTTTTCCAATGTTTGTTTATAACATGACTACCTGACTTAAATCCAGCATTTTTTACTGCCTTCCTATGGAAGGACCTTAGCTTGCTTTAATTTCAATCATCATTTGACTCCCCACCCTCCATCTTATTTTGTTGTTCATATCTTAACTCCTTCTCTTTATTCTCCTCCCTAAGTAATACCACTGGGAACTTAATAGGCCATGTTGCCCTGGAGTGTCAGCTCAGCAGTGACAAGATCTGCCGCCATCTTTTCTCTTGTTCAGCTGACATTTTCCTTTGAGAAGCCACGTCTCCCACATCCCTATTACAGCTTTTAGACTGTGCTCCCAGAGGCACACTCTAAAGTGCGTACCAGCCACTGTGCCAAGGACTAGGATGGGACGATGAGTAAGAGGACACTGGTGTCTTTGTGATGCTGAATATTTCCTGTACTCAGCTGGAAATACGCCTAATAGAGGAAAGCAGCATTGGCTTCTGGGTTTTGTCCTTTTTTCGATGGGAGGAGTAGGGGATGAAAAATTCGTCATCTCAAAGATAAAAAGCATATCTTTCAGTGAGCTGTGGCTGAGGTCAGTAAGATGTAGAAACGAGCCCCACACCCCAAAACAGGAAAGTCCAGAAAGCCAGTAAATGATCAAGCCCTGTAGCTCCTCCTTGAATCCTTTAACGCTTTTCTGACACACCCACCTCCTCAAGAACTGGTCACCTCCCCACCTTCTGTGTAGCCTGACCTGCACCACTGAGGAAACCTGTATTCCCGGCCTGGAGCAAGTCAAGCTTTTGCTTCTGTGATTACCTCCAACCTCCTTTTGGATGGGATGCCTGCTGCTCCTCTTCATGTTGCACTAGATACGCGCTTCCAGACCAGAGGTTCTCACAGTGTGCTCCCTGGACCTGCAGCATAGTGTCTCCTGGGAACTTGGTAGAAAGGTACTTCCTCCTGTGCCAGACCTACTCCATCAGAAAGTCCACAGTTGGTGCCCCACAGTCTAGCATCAAGCGTCCCAGGCTTTTGATCCAGCCCAAACAGACTGTGGGGTCCAAGTTCTAATTTTGTCATTTATAGTATATAGACTGAGTTATTACTTGCTATGCCTCAGTTTCTGTATCTGAAAACAGCCAGTTCTGCTCACACCCAGTGGGTTTTCATGCGCAGGGCCTTGGGTAGAGTGTGAGCTCCACTGTCCTCTCCCCTCCCTTTCCTGGGAGAGCCAGGCTGCACACCAGCCCTCCTTTTACCCCAGGTGCTGTGCAAGCTACTCCATGAACACTGCCCCATGTTCTGGGGCATGAGGATGCCCCTACTGCTTTAGAAATCCAAAAGGGAAGCGTGAGGGCCCAGAAACCTTAAGTCCACACCCTCAGCATTAGGACAGTCTGAATTCCCTGCTTGGCCCAGTGGGTGGGGTGAAGGTGGCGGAATGAATCATTTTTGTGTTAACAGAAGGTTGGAGAAGAGGACAGAACACCCCTTCCCTGAAACCCCGAGGGGAGCAGCTGGCCAACAGAGGCCAGGAGCCTGCACCCCTCCACAGTGACTAGGCAGCGGCGGCGAATCTCAGCACCATCGGCCACACACACTGACGCCAAGGCCCACAACTTCCTTACTGGAGGCCATCACGTCCCAAGGATGCACAGGTGGCTGGACCCGTGGTACAGGTCAGCAACGTAGCACAAAGCAGCACACCCAGCAGGCACACATACAATTAAATAGCATGTTTAATCATCTCACAACAGACAGTAGTGCAGTAGTGTAAACTAAGTTTCTTTTCAAAAAGTCACTCCCCCAAAGCTCCCATTCCTCAACCCCCAGGATGACCATGGCTGAGGAACCAGTGATAGGGCCAGAGGGATTCAGGAAATCTCTGCTCCAAGGAGCTAAAAGTCTGTCCAGGTCAAGGTTGCCTTGCAAATAGCCGAGAGCCCGATGAGGAGTTGATGTGTGCACATTCTAACACACATGCAGGGGACGCACAGAGAAGACAGGTAGACACAGAGCGCCGTGGGGCAGTCGCACACATGCGCTCATGCCGTCACATTCCAGTCAGTGTGACTGTCTCCTGCGGGCAGAGCATGGGGGCCTGAGCGCTGAAGCGGCAGGTCAGGAATAAGAAGAGTCTGTGGCCAGCCCAGCTGTCTGACAGATGCCCCGGCAGCCAGAGGGGCTCTCCATTCCTGAAACATCCAGTCTTCCCCTAAACTCAGGCTGGACATGGGCATCAGTGGTGAGGACTGGGGTGCCACTTTCTCTGGACCTAGCGAAAGGGTACGGCTCTGTCCCAAAAAAGAGTACAAAGAACGTGCTCACAGTCAGGCTCTCGGAGCAGGAGGCTGGTGGTGCTTGGTTCTACAGCCAGGACTTGCCGTGGGGACACCCTGGGAGCAGCAACACTGCTAACAGGGAGCTGGGGTGGCGGCCGGGAACCAGCTAGATGCCCCTTGGAGCAGAGGAGGGGTTTGCAAAAAAGGAGGCCCTGAGGTGAGGACATTTGCGGGGGGCCTACCAGAAGGGTTTTAAAGAGGAAACCTCTTCATTCACAGCTTCATTCAGGGTTCCCGGAGAGGGTCTCTGGATCGAAGTGCCAGCAGCTCTGGTTGAAGGTATTAGGGTGGAGTGAACAGCAGACGCTGGGAGAACAGCTGCCCACAGACATGGGAGGTATGAGAACCGGCCTGGCAATGCTCTGGACTCGCACTGCCCACCCCTACCCTGAGGAAACAGACCAAGTAGCTACAAGATCTCCTCCCGTGGGCTCCTGGCCTTAAGTGGGGTCTGCCCGTTGGGCACAGAACCGTTCTGACCATGCAGGAGTTTGCCCTTCTCTCGGTCTGGCCACGTGAAGATGGCGTCATCGCTGTCCAGCTCCGACTCAGACCGCATCAGGCTGCTGCTCAGCATTGGGCCTTTCTGTTTGATGCCTGCAAAAGAGACGAGAATCCAGGCTCAGGAGCACAAGACCTTGGCCTGAGCCACACCCTGTACCCTTCTCCCAGCCTGGAGAGGAACAAAGGGACAGGGGAAGTAACAAGACCTGGGTTGCAATGTGGATTCCTTATCTCCAGTATCTATTAGTTCTGGTTAGAGCCACTCAATGACATTCTCGTCTTGTTGAAACATGGAATGTCTTATCATCCTCCTTTATGAACAGGATGGAGTTCCCACAGGAGGCAGGGAAGCACAACAAACGAGAGCTCAGCTCTAGAGAATCGACTTTCCAGCATCTCCCAGCTTAGCATGGATGGTAAGGAGCTTGCCCAAGTTCCCGATGTCGAGTGAGGATGCAGCCTTGTCCCCCACATGCTTGCTCTGGCTCCACTGTGTGAGTTCTGGAGGCAGAGAGCCTGACTGGAGTACCAGGGACTCCCAGAGACAGTCCCAGGCCATCAGCTCATCAGAACACACAAACAAGGACCCAGAAGAAGCACCTGAGGTCAGAAAAGATGCTGGGGATTCTGCAAGCCACTGCAGTCACCTTCACTACCTATCCCTGTGGCTGCAGAGACCACACCAGAAAAAGCAAAAGGCAGTCAGAGACCACAAAAGGCTGCAGGACGAGGCATGGGAAGTCATGCCAACAGAAAACGGCATGGCAGGGCTCTGGGCCCTACACCACCCACCCTCGAGCTGACCTACCTCCTTTCTTAAAAGTGACCAGACAGGTGAGGTATGTTTGAACCCCCATATCCAACAATCACTCTCCCTTTCCCCTGGTCCCCACCCAGATCCCCCAAAACACTGAAGGAGTGTCCTGAGATGCTTCTCAGCCATTCTGCCCCTTCCTGGACAGGAAAGCTTCTCCAGTGTGGTAGGGAACAGCGGCCAACATAAGAACCAAGCCCAGGGGAGACTCAAGGTCTCCCAACCCTTTCCCTCTGTGCCCTGTGAGGCCTTCCCTCCCATGCCCACGTGAAGCTTCCCTTCTTCCCCAAAGCCCTTACTCGAGCCCTCCTTCCACAGCTACAGAGGACAGGAGGCAGGAGTTGGGGGTGAGGGGGCACACAGGCACCCGGCTCCACGCCAGACAGCACTCACCCAGGGTCTTCCCACACTCACTCCTGCTCTGCCTGGAGAATGGAGAGATCTCACCCACTAAACCGTACAAGTTGGGCCTGGACGAGAGCATCTGCAACCGCACTCCTCAGAACAGCCAACACTGGAAAGAATTTGACTGCCTGTCAACAGCACACCTGCCAGATGTATTCATGCAGTGGAAATTACTCAGCAGGGAATGGACAAACCACTGCTCTACCTGACAGCATATCAGAAGATCATAAATGTAATGGTGAACAGAAAGGGCCAAACACAGTGACTCCCTTTATATTAACTATCAGAAGTAGATTGTCAGGGGAAAGGCAGTGATGGGAAAGAAAGGGAACTGATTATATGGCCATATTCACTTGTGGGAAACCCATCCAGCTGTCCTTATGATCTTCTGTACACATTGGGCTGAACCACAAAAAACTACCATTTTTATAGTTTCAAAGAGGTCCAACATTATTAATTTCATATGGTTCAAGCTAATGTGCTTCAAAAGAAAGCTTTGGAAAATCAATAGAACAGCAAAAACAGAACAAACCCAAAAACCACAATCGTTGGACAGAAAGCAAGTCTCCTGAGGGTGGCCTTGAGGGCTCGCTCTGGCGGGTACGCTGGCTCCTGGCAAACAGGGTCTCTGTCTGCTCACTTCCACGTGCATTACCGTTCTTCGCAAGGGAACTGCTAAATCTGCGCTTCAACCTGTCCAGTTCCATCCCTTACGTCGACAGGCTTGAATCCCCTTCTCCCCAGCCTGCTAGTGGCTCTGCTCCGGGGTGCACCCTCTAATCTGCTGAGGCCACAACCAATCTGCTGATCAGAGCGAGAAGACCAAGAGCAACGGGGCTCTCACCACTCCCTCAGCTACACAGCGCCCACAGAGAAAGGCCTCCTCTTTCTCCTCGCGATCCAGATGCAACTGGGCTTTCCCTTGCTGCCCCCCTTCACTGGACGTCTGCCTCCTGCCCATTTTGCTTCTTCAACACAGCACTTCTTGGTGCTATCACCCAGCCCTGTGTCCCCCATCCACTCCTTTCTTTCCCCCCACTCCCTCTCTCCTCCTCAGGAGCCTCACCTCTGTCTTCTGCCTTGCCCTGCTCCACTTTTAAAGGACTTTTCAATATTTAGGGCTTCCATTTCCTCACCATGTACTTACTGCCCGAACAACCTATACTTTCACTTCTGCCACCATACACCATTCTACTCTAGCTCTTCAGGTGACTGGAAACTTCCCTAGTATCATCGTCTTGGACAATTCTTATCCCTGTCTGCAGCAGCTAACACTGTTGACCACTCCCTCATGGTGGCCCTCCTCCCTTGTTGATGGCCCATCATGGGTTCCTCGGCTCTGGATTCTTTGGTCCTTCTACATTATCCCCAGAAGGGATGTGACCCACTTCCGTGTTGGCCCTCACCAGCATCTAGAAAATTCTTAGACTGGCATTTGCAGTCCAACCATTCTACTGAGTTCAACTGAATTCATCTTTTCTTACCCCAGCCGGCACTGCACTCATGTCTTAATTCAGTCTACGGAATCATTCTGCATCCCTCAGGTTGGAAGTCAACCCTGACCCTTCCCATCCTTCATCCTATGTTGGCTGAGTCGTCACCTCCCTCTTGGACCACTGCACCCTCTGGGACCACAGCAGAAGTCTTGCTGGCCACCACATGGGATCTCTCCCCTTCAATCAATTACATGTTGTCACTAGACTAATTTTTCTAAGCCAGCACTTTCAAGATGAGACTTCCTGTCACCATCAGAATTAATGCTTAACTCCGGCTGATTTTCAGAACATTCCACACTTTGGTCCTCGCCAATCTTCCAGCCTCATTTCCTCAACACCATTCACAAGTATCCTGATGCAAATACTTCTCTTCTCCGGCATTTCCTCTCTGGAACAAGCCAACCCACACATGCTCAGAGCAAAAAGCTCTGGGACCAGCATGCACGTCTCCTTTTCTCCCGCACCCCTCAGCCAACATGCCGCAAGCTGCATCAAGTCTTCCCTGCAAAGGTATCTGGAATCTACATACCTCCCCCTGTCTCATTATCTCTCCACCATTAGGACATTCCATTGAATCCTCTTTCACCCGCTCTTGTCCCTCTGATTCCTTCACATAGCAGCCAGGTTGTGGTCTCAAATGTAAATCAAATCAGACCATTCACCTCCTTAAAAAGCTGCCTGTGGCTCCTCACTACTCTCCAAAAGAGCCCACAGCTCTGTCCATGGTCACTTGTGCAGCCTCGTGTCACTGGCCCTGCGCTCACCACGTCCAGTAGGTTGCCTTCCTCTATTTCTTCAAATGTCCTCTGCTGCTTTCAGCAGCTGGCCCTGTACCGACTTCGCTCCTTTGCCCGGAATGTGCTTTCCCAGAGTCATGTGGCTAACTCCTACTCATCCCTTGGGTCTCAGTTCAAGTGTCATTCTTTACAAAGACCTTTCGTTATCATATGCTGTGTATCTGTGAGTTTGTGTGTTTCCTGTCTGTCTGATAGAAGCGCCCAAGGAGCAGAGTCTGTCTGGCTCACCATAGTGTAACTAGTGTCTGGCAGAGGGCCTGGCAAACAGTGGTCTCGATCCATAAGCACAGATGAATAAGACACAATCTCTGCCCTCACCAGTGTCACTGACTGGTAAGGGGACAGATACATACCTAGTAAAATATAGGGAGAGAAATTCCAAAACAGTCATGTGAGAGATGAGCATGACATTCGTAGGTTAAGGGAGTGGTGACAAAGAGCTTTCATATGAACCACGTCAAGGAGAAAGAACTCAGAGAAGCAAACAGATGAAAGCTCACCCAAAGCCACGTTAGCCAGACCCAGAGTCAGTCACTGAAGGATTCTGAGGGGTAGGAAAACTTTCAGGGTAACACAAAAACAACCTTGGCCACCATGAGGAGGGTGGACTGTGCACGTTTTTAACTCCAGGCTCTATTCTCAGTGTTTCCACTTCTCTGGTTTTACAAGCCCCCCACCACCTCCAGGTACCAAGCCACAGCGTTCTTTAACCGAGCTACTAACCGAGCTACTAACCGAGCTACGTGGGTGCAGAGCCTAGGCCACCTGAGGGCTTTTTTTTTTTTTTTTTTTGGCTTTGATGTGTCTTTGCTCCCTCAGTAGACTTAAATTCCAAGGGCAGAGCCTGTGTGTCAGAACTCTGCTTCTCCTAATACAAAGCTTTAAGTATGAGCATCCTTGATAAATGCATTGTATAAAACAGTTCTGTTTGCAGAGTATTTAGGAATAGCCCCACCCCAGAGTCCCACAAACAGACGATGCAGGTCCTGTGGCCTCATGATGAATGGAAACCCCGCCCATGACGACACCCAGCCAAGAAAGGGAGTCCCTGTGCACTGTGACCTTCCCAGCCCCATTACCAAAGCCATCTCAGTGCTTGTGCGGTTGGTAATTCTCTGGTGGGAGGCACTGACAGATGAGTCCTGTGCACTGGGGCCAGCAGGGAGGTGCCCTCCTGCCTGTTCTAAGCCCCAGCAGAGCCCATGGGTCTATCTGCCAAATATGGGGTAGAGGAAGATGGGAAAGGAAGGCCAGCTGAAGAGGAGGCCAGCTGGCAGACACTGACTTCAATCCCACTGCTGCCACACCTTGTTGTCTGCCCAGAAAGGACAGAATGGTCAGGCCTAAGAGACCAAGGTCCCTGAGCCTGACTAGAGGGGGCAGCCTGAACAGCTAAAAGCCAGGAGGCAACCCTGAGGAGAATGAGCAGGCCAAGGAAAGCAAGAGGCTTAGTCCTTCCGCAAAGAGAAGTAATACTGAGAAGTGAGCCCCAGGTCAGAGCTCACCCAGCAGGCAGCTTCTGCCAGTGCAGGGCAAGGTCAGCCCTCAGCCTTTAACAAGCAAGAGACAAAATGCTTTTCTAGAACAAACAGCTGTTAGCAACACATTCAGGAGGGGGCACAGTAGCTCTTCACAGGGAGACTGCACAAATCTAGAGGCCTCTGCCCCCAACCCCCAGGGCCACTACCTGCTCGGGAGGTTGGCTTCAGTTCCAGGCTCTCCTGATCCGTGGCATCCAGGATCTTATACTTGCTTTTCCTCTTGGGTTTTCCTTTCTGCCTGAAAAACACAATCCCCATGGCCTCTCAAGAAGGGGGTTCTGTGTGAGAGTAGGGAGCTCACCACGTAGTGATGGCCAGACTACACAGAGGGCCCTGTCCCAGGGGCGCCGCCTAACGGGAGGACTGTTTTCCCTTGCTTCGCAGCTGCAGGAAGCTGACAACTCCGGTTTGTTCTTCAAGTAACACCTCACCGATCCTGGGAAACGAAGGTGACTCTGACTCTCTTACCATGGAGTCACCAACCACTCCACAGAGGTGAGGAAGGAGAAACTGGTTAACAACACAAATGTAACAGGGTACAGGCTTGACCTGCTCACCACACACAGGCCAGTATGTCAAGGGGAAAGACGTCTGGGACAAGAAAAACGACTTTACTCAGAAAACTAGCAACCAAGGAGATGATGGACTCCTACCCCAAAGAACCATCTCCCCCAGCATGAGATTTGAGCTTTTCTATTAAGAAGAGGGGAAATGGGGGTCGAAAGGTGACTGATGCTTGCAGACATCCAAGGAAGGCTATGTAACTTCTCTGTTCTAGGTCGGTTGATATCTATAGGAATCTGATCATGTTCCAAACATAACACAGGCATATCTGAATGAACTTCCTTATCTCTTTGAGTGAAGTAGGTCTCAGATTTCAAAAAAGCAGTGTTTTGTTCATCTCAGCTGTAAGCAAAATTCCTTCATGACTAGTATGCCTACGTGCAGGGCCCAGCAGAAGTTTCTAAGCTGTAGGTCACAGCAAGCAAGGGAAAGAGGCAACATGGAGCCATGCACAGTTTCTCCCTATTATATTAAAAGAACACAAACCCTGTGCTTGAGGGGTGGGGGAAAGCATTTATTAATGGTGGTTGTCTCAGGCTGGTGGGAATTATTAAAAATTTTCACTTTCTAGGTTTTATGTGAGGTTATAGTGCAGGTTCAGTCTCAGCTCTGTCACTTATTAACTGTGTGTCCATGGACAAGTGGGGCCGTTCTCCTGAACCTCCCATTTCCTTAGCTGTAAGATGAGAAAAGGTTCTTATAAGCATTAAAAAAAAAAGGTATTACCTACAAAATGTTATCATGGTGCCTGGCATACAGAAATGTAGAAATCATTATTAATAACAACATATAATAAACATTCCCATTAAATATCATTAGGAAGACTCAAAACAAAACAAAAAACCCAGAACAATTAATCATGACTAATCTAAGTCTACAGTTATGTGAAAGCACGTAGACACGTGAATCCCAATGAGAAAGGAAGGGAAAAAAATTGAGAACTCGTGTCAAGTGATGAGACAGGGCTGGAGGAATACAGAACACACACCCTAGAGAGATGTGACTCAGGTCCACACTCCAGGCCCATCATGGCCATGGCCACGCTTCCCAGTTTGAGCATCAGTGCAGTGACAGCCACTTGATTGAGGGAGTGTGTTCCTGCCCTCAGGAGTGGCAGAGGGTGAGAAAAGCCTTTCTGCGCATGCCCTGGGTGGGCCAGACCACGTAAATGGCGACAGGAAGGGAGGAATCCCTAAGAATCAGCACCTTCCACGTGGGAAGTGCCAGATCTCCCTAATGAATGAATATATGTCTAGAAGCTCTAATGAATTTTCAAGGAGAATCCATCTTACCTCTTACAACAACAGATCACAGTCCAGGACAGGATTCCCAGGGCGACAACAATGACAAAGGAAGCAATGATAACATACAACACGCTCCACTCTGCCAAGAGAAACAAAATGGTGAGAGCTGTGAAGAGACAGGGTCCAGCAGGCCAGTTGGGCTGCCCCAGCCTCAGGCAGGTGGCCTTGCTCTGCAGAGAGGAATGTCCCCCATGGCCATCTAGGGAAGGTGAGACCTTGCAGTTGTAGGCAGCTGAAGCTTTCAATTTTGTGAATCATCCCTGCTGAGACCCTGGGGAAGTGTAGCAGGCTGTAAGGAGCTTTCCCAGAAGGAAAAGAACAGACGCTTGCAGGCTTCCACTAGGCTACTGCACAGAGACACCCCGAAAAGACGGGAGGCCTTGCAGCTGGTTTGATTGAGGCTGCAATTTGCAGTTGGTCTGATTTATTGGTTCTTTGTACAAGACAGCTTCATAGCTCTCCTCTAACCCTGAGCAGCATGGAGGAAGGAAGTAAAAGACCTCTGCAAACAGAAAATACACAGAGTTCTTCTCCTCGCTTGCTCATCTGCCTCGGAAACACCAACACCCACCTGCTCGACTCAGAACTATACTCAGCGCCAAACCGGCTGGCACAGCGCCAGGCAGAAAACTCACCACAGTTGCTGTCTCCATCTCTCAACTGCACCTTGATGAAATTCTCCATCCAAAAAGGGTCACAAATACAGCGTTTGGTGAATGAGTCGCAGTGGCCGTGGTCAGAACAGTTCAACTGGCATGCTGCAAAGTAGCAGGAAAGGGAAAAGGTCAACAGGAGTCAGAGCCAGACCGGCAGCTGCCAGTGCTCCTGCTCAGCGTCCCTGCTCTGTGGCCGGTGGGGAAATTCCTTGGAGACCCACCCCGAGAGCTTTTACAGCTCGGGCACCTTGCCCGTGATCATCGCCAGATGATCACGTCAGATAAAATTGGAGCAGTCAGGCCACCTGAAGACAGTTCCGGCCGTTTTTACTTATTGCTACTCTCCACCGGCAGTACTTCATCTTTCATGGCCCACAGACACCCTCTTCTTTGCAGCCATTTAATTGCCAAAATAAAATACATGGTATTACAAAGGAGAACAATTATATTGCATATGTTTTTTAAATATTTAAGGATATAAAATTTTAAGCTAGTTATATATGTGTCGTTATGAAAACATCAAGTAACAAGATTTAGAAGCAGGTCTAATAATTGTCATAATTTTGAAGTAGTGATGAGTAGTAATGGTATTTCATCAAGCAGTGTGCTATGAAGTTATCTGTGATTCCTAGTGCCTTAAAGTCACAGGTTCTGTTAATATTACTGGAGTTTGTTGCCCACCTTCATGATACAGGGAAATAATGAATTTCAGTTAGTGAAAATAAAGATGTCATTTTCTTCCCATTCCATCTCCTCGCCCCTCTGAACGCTGGCTGATAGGCCCATGGACCCCAGGTGAGAAACCTCTACAAGTCAGGACTCTTCCTTGACACTGGAGCTAAGCGATTATATCCGTGTTCCTCAAGAATAGGTGATGAAGCGTGAGAACAGCAGGGCTGTGGAGAACTGTGGGCACTGGGCAGGCTTGTTTTCCCAGCTTCCCAGAATTACTCACTGACAGTATTGATTTCCAGGGCTCTGAATATCAGAAAGTCTGCTTTTTGTTTCCGCAGCTCATTCTTGAGCATCGCTGCCACCTCATGGCCTTTGAAGATCTGGTGGGGAGGCTCGTTTTGAACAAAAAATACCATCTTGGTGCTGCAGAGACATGCAACAGTATGAATGAGCTGAAGCCATCATCAACAATAGCAGTTGCTGCCATTTGCTAGGCACTTTGTGCCAGACACTGTGCGAAGTACTAGACGCATTCTCTCACAGCAGGCCAGTGAGAAAGGTGTTATCAGCGTCATCTCCATTTTACAGAGGACAACACTAGGGCTCAGAGGGGTTAAGTAACTTGCCCAAGGTCACACAGTTAATTATGGCAGAGCCAAATTCCAACCCTGGTATGTCTGATTCCAATACCTATGCTTTTAGAAATGCCCTAAGCTGTCCCAGCTAACAAGGGGACCCATTCCAAACAAGTAACTGGAGGTCAGGAAAATGGGGATTTGGTTACAATTACATCTCTGCTGTCAGCCTTTTAACAGCTAAAACTGTGGTGTGGTGCTGTTGGGTCTGTGCCCAGATTACCTGTAAGACAAACCACAATGCTCTGACAAATGTGTACTGTTGGATGGCATCAAAGTATTCACCGTGGGTCCGAACAGCCAAATGATCATTACTATGACAGCAACAAGAAAGACCCTACACAGTGGTGTGGTTGGTGCAAAATTATGCTACCCCATGTCCAGAATCTGTTTGCTTTCTGTCAGCTTCTGTCCAAGGCAGGCCATGTTTTGATCTCACCTCAACGTGGGCACAAAGTCTGCTCTCTATGCCTTGGCCTTAAGAGGCCTTTTGCAGAGCCCCCTTGACGACTCCATCTCACAACCAAGCCTTCTCAATAAGTGGGTCACACTGGGCTGTAGGTGTACCCAACATATTGATCCCCTCAGCACACAGGGTGGCTGGCTGGGACCTGGAGGCCCCAGACCAGTTGCTTCCTGTATTAACAGCCTTGTGTATTTATCCCAGAGTGCCATACACATAGCATCACTGCCCATGTGTATTATGACATAAAAGTTTGGGAAGTGCTGTCATAAAAGACTTCATAAAGTCCACTTCACAGTGAGAATAGGGTAGGGTATTATAAATTTCGGAATCAAGGGGCGCCTCGGTGGCTCAGTCGGTTAAGCGTCCGGCTTTGGCCCAGGTCATGACTATTTGTGGGTTCGAGCCCTGCGTCGGGCTCTGTGCTGACAGCCAGCTCAGAGCCTGGAGCCTGCGTCAGATTCTGTGTCTCCCTCTCTCTCTCTGACCCTCCTCTGCTCACATTGTCTGTCTGTCTCTCTCTCAGAAATAAATAAAACATTAAAAAAAATAAAAATTAAAAATTAAAAAAAATAAAAAAGAAATTTCAGAATCAAGACAGACCTTTGCCATAAAAGATATGTGTTCCACTTCTCATTATTTTCTCCCAATTACCTAATTCATGCTAACAGTTTCAATTTCTCTATATATACCAGTAACCCTCAAATATTTATCTCCCCTCTCCTTGTCTTTCCAGAATGGCTACATCTACATCTGCAAAAGCTTGCTGGGACATGCACCCCATCCATATCTCTCATAGGTACCTCCAAAATAAACTTACAATAACCAACAATTGAGAACTCTCTGTGTGGTAGGGATATAAACATTCTCTTATTTAACTCTCAGTAACAATCCTAGAAAAGCATACTAGTGTTTGTACAAGTGGCAGGCTAGATCAGAGAGGGGCAGTACCTTGCCCATCGTCCCAGAGCAGACACTAATGGAGCAGGGCCTGAAAGCCAGGTCTGTCTGTCGTCAGCTCTTTCCCTCTATCATGCTTTCCCACTATCATGGACTCCTTGCCTGCAAGCCTGTCCTCGTCTTGAATTCCTCGACTTGGCCAATCAGTCCAAGTCAGAAACCCAGAGCCACCCTGCTGCTTCTCTTCCTCATGCATCGTCTTCCAGATGCAGTGAGAGCAAGCGTGCTGAGAGGCAAACCCTTCCGTGACACGTCCAGCAGCGCTCTCACTGCTGTGCTTAGCACTGCTTCTGCCCAGCTGATCCCCACCAGTTTGGGTCAATCCAAGCAGCCACTTGCCCTGTTCCTGCTCCCAGGCTGCCAGCAGAAATTACAAAGAAAGTCCTGGGGCATCTGGGTGGTTTGGTTGATTGAACATCTGACTTCAGCTCTGGTCATAATCCCAAGGTCTGTGAGTTCGAGCCCCGCGCCTGGCTTTGTGCTGACAGCTCAGAGCCTGGAGCCTACATTAGATTCTGTGTCCTCCCCCCACTCTGCCCCTCCCCTGCTAGCACTCTGTCTCTCTCCCTCTCTCAAAAATAAATAAAAACACTAAAAAAAAAAAAAAGTCTTATCATGCTCTGACCCAGTGAACCCTGTGTGTTAAATGCACGTGGAGAGCATGGGAGATTACAGGTGCCCAGACCTCACTCCAGACCAACTGAATCATAATCCCTGGGGATGAGCCTTGGGTAATGACACATTCATAAAAGCTCCAGGTGGTGCTAACATGTAGCTAGAATTGGGAGCCACCACTCTAACCTCATGTCTCTAACCTTGGCTGAGATCCCAATGCTGCTCAAAGCCAGCATCCTTTTTCTGGAGCTGCTGCTCCTAACCTTTACCATTTTCCTCAGGCTGCCCACCTCCTTCCCACCTCCTCAAAGCAGATGGCCTGGCCTCCACTTTCAGAGACAAAACCCAGAACAGTGGTATGAACGTTCTCGAATGCCATCCTGTCTACCTCTAAAATCCATAACAGCACATCTTCCCACCCTTCTTCCCATCTCCAGAGAAAGTGGCGCACCTTCTCTGCCCATGGCCAGTCCCTGAGACCTGCCTCCATTTGGAACCCACCTCCCCAGTCTCCATCTTCTATTTTTCTTCTGCACCTTCTCTGAGTCTATAAAAGTACTCAAGTATCTCCTGTCTTCAAAAGGTGTTCTTTTGATCTCTCTCCCATCTTATTTTCAGCACCAACCTCTTTAAAGAGTGTTCTGCTCACCATCTCTATATCCTCCAACCATGACGTGAATTTGCCCTATGCCCCCAACATCTAAGCAAAATGATCTCACTGTAGTTCTGACGATCTAAGCATAAAGCCAAAACCTGTTCTGTGTCCTCACCATACCCTTCCTCTGTGGCATCTGAGTCCTCGCAGCCCCCAGCTGCCAGCCGCCTCTTTAACTTCCAGCAGACCATCCCCACCTGCTTTTTCACCCACTTCTCTACTACTGCTTCCTAGTTTCCTTTGCTGGCTTTTCTCTCCTTGCCTCATCTTTAAATACTGGGGTTCTCCAGAGCGCTGGACATTTCCCCCAGTGGGACACATCTGGCTTTGATTCCTGCCTGTATGCAGTGATTCCCCATCTTTGGCTTTTCCTTCCACTCCAAGTTCCAGCCTGTACTTGCCACTGTCTGACGGAAACTCTCTCCATATAACCCATGAGACACCATAAATTCAACAGTCAAAACTGTTATTTTTTCTTTGAAACTGGTTCCTTCTGTATCCCTAATCTCAATTAATGGCATCTGCCATCTATCCAGACATCAAAACCTAAAGCCTCGTGTTTGATACCTCATTCCCCTTCATTCCAAAGGATCACCAAGTGCTACTGATCTACCTCTGTTTTCTTTTCATTTCTCTCCTCTTCTGTCATTCCACTGGTACTACCTTAACTTAGGTTTTATCACCTTTATACTAAGACTAGTTCAAAAGCTTCCTGATTGGCTCCCCAGCCTTTAGTCTCTCCCTCCCTCCATCCCTCCATCTCTCTCTCTCTCTCTCTCTCTATTTTGGTCTAGCCTCCACATTATGGGTCTTCCTAAAAAACAAACAAACATCTAATTTCCTTGCTCCGAAAACAAAACAAAAACTTTACACACATAAAACAACCTAACTTGAAGCCTCCCCTTCCCAAACTATTAAAACTAAACTCCCTGACTTGCTTATGAGTGTTCTCCGTCTACACAGCCAGTCTTATCTTCCACCATGTCCTGTACCTAGTTAAGTGCTCTGAACCAAATGACTTCTTCCAGAGGGACCTCTATGCTTTTATACCACAGGACCATGGCTCATACTTATCAGCTATTATGAATTTTCTCCTAGTCCTTCCATGCTTGCTCAATGGAAGTCTTACTTCTGGGAAATCTTTGGATCACACCCTACCCCAACTCCTCTGGAAGAATTAACTGGTCTTGTCTCTGTGTGTGTCTCCATAACACCCACACATTCTGTCAAATGCACCCTGTACTGATGTTACATGTTTATCTTGATTATTTTCCCTATGAGATTATGGCCTTCAAACATAACAGACCTCTTCTGACCGTGTACCCTGGTACCCTCTTGCAATATCTAGTACAGACTATGTGACCTGTACCAGAAGAGAAAAGTTCATTAAAGAAATGGACACCAAGTAGTTCTTGGTCAGAGAGCCCACCCTTCTCTATCTACCCACACTATTTCTCAGCTCAGTCAATAAGCCCAGGGGGCCCCTGGTCTTTCCTTTTCTCCCCCCATTCATTGCCCAGCTACCTCTGCTCCGTGTACGGCTGAATCTTTTGCACAATGATGTCGGAATCCAGCACCCCCAGGAGGACCCCAATCTGGCGGATGAACATCCCCTTCAGCCTCTCAGTTAGCTGACTGACGTTGACATCCAAGATGATCTCCACCAGGTTGTTTTTCCTGGGATCTGGAAAGCATGTGGATCAGTCATGGCTTTGGAAGCAGCAGAGTTAACACAGACCTGCCACTGTGTGTCTGTTCTGGCACAGGAGAAAAAGTTGTGAAAGCATTCAGGAATGCAACTGACCTCCTGCAAATGGAAAGGGGCCATACTGAGTTGCTACTAATGTGGTCTGGGGCTGGCGTGCAGAGCTCTATACCAACCTGACAATTACCACGCGTGTGCTGGGGATCAGGCCATAACAGGGAGGCGAGGGGTTTGGTGAAGGGAGTGGGGAAGAAGAACACTTTGAGGTCTATTCTCAAAACTTCTGCCCAGCTGGCTAAGCTGAGCTCTCCAGGCCAAGTGGGGGATATGTACAATCTCTCCTGTTCTGTGTCTGATTTTCAGTGCCTTGCTGTGCTTTGTCTATGGCATTGGGAGGGAAAATGTCCATCTCAACAATCTTATCGATCATGGAAATGTTATATAGGTTTGAAAGCAGTAAACACAAAAAATTTCCAGGCAGCCAAGAAACAAGGACTTCCTTCAAGCATTATCACAGCTGCACAATATTTTTATAGCTCTGGAAGTGCGCGGCTACTGTCCTTCATTTCTGTGTCCTAGAGGCTGTGCTACACTTGGAAGTTAAGTGATTATTCAGAATACCTTATTCCCATAATTGGATGCATCATTTGCCTGTTCTGATGTATCATTTACATAATTATTAGACTATCTATGATCTGATTTTAAACACAGAAGAGGCTTTATACTATCTTGGCTGTTGTCCTCCATAGAGGTAGGACAAGGACTAGAAGACTTGCCAGACCCCTTCCCATCTAAGACATCTGTACATGAGCTTGGCCTATATAAACAAGAGTAGATTTAAAGTTAATACCTTCTTATCAGATGCTCAGGAATTTATAGAGCTCTACCCCACCCCACACTCACTTCCTCCCTAGTACAAAACTAGCCTCAAAGCAAAATAAAAATAAAGTTCTAGTGAAGAAAGAAATTTTATTTCTACAAATCTGAGAAATGTAAAGGATGCCAGTTACTTTACCTTCCCTGGATTGTCAGACAAAGCCTGAGGCTCAACTTATAAAAATAAATTGTTTTCTGCAGCTGGGTGATGAGGCATCATGACTCAAGTTATTCCTGCGCTCAGATTCCCGAAGCACCCAGAGCCCTCTCTCATATGTCACGTGGTGAGTAGGCAGTGCTGGACTAGGGGCACAAAGGCCTGGCTCTGACACAACTGCTGTGTGACGCTGAGCAAGCCCTGCCCTCTCTGAGTTTCTCCATCTGAGATGAGTTGGGGCATGGGGATCCACACTGACTCCTGCATGGGGAGGAGGGATACTGCTGCAACAGAGTCTCCCAGGCTTTTACAGCTTGGGGTTTCTAGAGTGTTTAGAAGCTGGCTTTGCCACTTGGCCCTGTCCTTGCTGGGAGGAAGGGGTCCCAGGACTGAGGTCCTGCTGGGCTGAGCCAGCAGTCCCACCCGGTCCCGGCTCCAGATGAACTCACCAGGCTTCACCTCCACGGTGGTCCGGTCTGTGTCACTCTCCCCCTTCGCATCAGTCACATGCAAGTGAAATGTGTAGGTGCCCTCAACCAGGTTGGAAAGAAAGAGGATCGGGTGGTGGTCAGAGTGATTTAGCACCTCCTATGGAGTTGAACAACATGGCTACATTGCACAGCAAGACCACACTCCTTTCATGGGGTCAGGTACTGCTTCTGTAGGACTAAGCCCCCTCTGGGCAGCTTCTGCTTTATAACAGCTCTGAAGCCCACAGCTGCCGAGAATAGGGCAAAGGAACATACTCCGTGCCATACTAACATGCAGGGTGACCCCAGGCAAGTCATCCAGGATCCTTGGATTTCAGAGGGCAATCCAGGTTTGACACAAGGCCCCTTGGTTAAAACATGCTGGAATGTTTGGCTCAGCCTCCTCTCCCTGTCTCACCACCTTGACCCCATATAGCTCTCTAGTTCCTGGCACTTACCCCTGCCGCTGGGCTCCCCTCATCTCGGGTCCAGAGATAGCTGACTATTCCCTTATCATCTGAGGACTTGGAGCCATCCAGCTCTGCTGTGTCCGTGGGCAAGGTAATCACCACACTCCCAGTTATCTTGGCTACAGGTGGTTTGTTCATTTCTAACCAAAGAGACATCAATGAAATAACATAATATTCTGGAAAAGAAAGAATGCTTCTTCATGATGCTAATGGGGAAATTAATATCAAAAGCATTTTAAGGGGTGCCTGGGTGGCTTAGTTGGTTAGGCATCTGACTACTGGTTTCAGCTCAGGTCATAATTTCATGGTTTGTGAGATGGAGCCCCGTGTTGAGCCCATCGTGGAGTCTGCCTGGGATTCTCTCTCTGTCTTTTTCTGCCCCTCCCCACTCATGCTCTCTCTCTCAAGATAAATAAACTTATAAAAAAAAAAAAAAGCATCTTAAATGGAGAACTGTTTTAAGCGCCGATCCACACCAGCATCTAACAGTGTAGAATTTTCTGACAGTAAACCAACTTTTAGTTAGTTGGGGGTTAGGACTCAGTGAAGACCAGGTTTCAGTTCCCCTCTCTCCAAGCTAAATAAAACCCAGGCAGGGCCGGGGAGCTCATGACTAACAGTATAAATCTGAAGCCACCAGTGTCACAGGTCCTGAGGCTCCAGTCCTGTCCAGAGCGACGTTCTTCTGACACACCGTACTACAGAGGGGACAAGCATAGTTTTCTCCTGTGTCCTCCTAGCTGCTTCCCCCGGAAGGATTTCGTCTCTTTGCTTGGGAAGCACATGATGATTGGAAACAAAGGCCCAAACTGGTTTAAAGCCTTGGAGGTTAGCTTTCATGCAGCTGATACCACAAATTCTCTTTACAGTATGGCCTGAAATGTTATTCTCTGGACATCTTCTTTTATTCTTTCCTTAATACTCTGATAGAGAAAAAGGAAAAAGAGACCTCTCTTCTCCTGGGCTCCCCTGCAGCTTTGTCTACTCAGGTATATATTCTCTATCTACTGAGCTCAGGATACTGTAGCCAGAGGCCACCTGTGCATCTCCCATCAGCTTACAGCCCTCTCCCAAGGCCATCATAGGTCACGTGCCTGCAAACGCGGCAAGCCAATCAACTCTCACCTCACGTTGGCCTCAGCGGGCTCACAGGAGGAGCAGAGCTAACTACAGTGCAGGCCAGTCATTCTAAGGTCTGACAGCAGGTGTCACTGCAGCTAGCAGGAGAGTCACAGAAACCCCAGGTCTCAGCAGCAGAGGCAAAATAAAAATGCAAAGAAAAAAAACCTAATTCTTTCCCTATTCAACTGACAAGGGGGCGGGGGAGACAAGAAGTTAAAATTCACCTTCCAGGCACTCCCAATTAAAGGTTCTTTTAGAAACGCATGTAACAGGAGCCCCTGGGGGGCTCAGTTGGTTAAGCATCCAACATCAGCTCAGGTCATGATCTCGTGGTTCGGGAGTTTGAGTACCACATTGGGCTCTCCGCTGTCAGCACAGAGCCTGCTTTGGATCCTCTGTCTCCCTCTCTGTCTCTGCCCCTCCTCCCCCATCTCTCTCTCAAAAATAAATAAACATTTTTTTAAAAAATGTATAAAACTGCCCTTTTCCCCCAACTTATCCCCCACCCTTGTCTCTAATCAATTTCTGCAGACAAAAAAGAGATGCCTGATTCCTCAGTTATCTGACCCAGAGGCTGCACCAACCCAAGACAGGGAGGTACCTTCTTTGACAATGACATTCACAGAACTCTGGCTTCGCAGGTTCCTCTCATCTTTGACAGTCAAGGTGAACACGTAGGCTCCTACTTGTAGCCCTGTCACAGTGGCGACACTGCTGTTAGCATTCTCGAGCTGCACCCCGTCGGGTCCCCTGGACAAAGATGGAAACCAAAGGGTCTGCTGTCCTCCCGTCCCTTACACAGCAGGAGCAGACAATGACTGCCTCAGCCGATGCACAAACTATTGTTTCCCAGACCTTGTGAGGACATGTTTAAAAATATTACATTTGGACAGAGTGTCATTTGGCCCCAAAATACAGCTACCTGCTGATCAGAAAATTCCATTCACCAGCTTTCAAACACATCTAGCCTTATCCTTTTTATGAGTTTCTAGAACATTCAAACTCTTGGCTGTTCCAGTTTGTAAAAGGAAGAAAGTGCTCTGAGCAGGTCCCTGATCAAAAGAATGATTTCAGAGTGATGTTTCTGAAAAGCATTTCTGGCCCAGTAGTTGGTTCAGCTCTTGCCAGCAAAGAAGCAAAATGCGTTTCTTAATCATATGCCAAACTCCCTCCTACTGAAAAGTCAAGGAAAGGAAATGGGCCAAAGCTGCAGAGGAACTCTCAGCAAAACCATCCTCTTCTTAGCAGCTCTAAAGCAGAGCTCCCTGCAGCTCCCGGACAGGGGCCCCGGAGGCCCCAGGACACCCTGCATCGTTCCTTCTCCCCTGTGGCCTCACACAGCAGCCTGCAGCCGAGAGTGAGCTCTGTGGCAACATCCAGGCACAAGTCTGCACATACCAGAGAGCCCTTCTGCTCAAGGAGCAGAACACCCCAGAGCTTTGTTTAAAATTACAAGATGACCAGAGAAATCTACAGTCTTCCAGGTTTTTGCTTTATTTTGGTGTTTAAACATATAATCTTTGGCCCTAGTCGTCCCTCTTGAAACAGACTCTCCAAGAAGCTATGCTAAGCACTACTTCTGCTGTAGGGACTGGTAAAACTCGAATGAAGGTTTATTAGCTATAAAAAGTTACGATGCAAACACACCGGACTGAGAAAATAGGTTCTTCACAAGAGACAAGAGCCGAGGAAAATTTTCTAGACTCCAGCTCACCAATTTAAAGTCCAGTGGTTTCTACAGTCAAATTATAGTCCCTTCCCACCCATTTTGAATGCCCTAGTCAAAAACAAAAACAAAACAAAAAACTCAGTCTGTCCTTAGTTGCTACCTTTAGAAGCTAAGAATGCTTTTTAACTCTTCCTTGGAATTCCTTTGCTTCCTGTGGGATCCTGCATACAATCTGAGTTCCATTTGTTATGGTTTAAAGGAGCTGAAAGAAACTGTGAGGACCAGGAATGGTTCGATTAGGTAATTCCAGCTTAATTACTATTATTTTGGTTAGTGCCTTTGGCCTCTTACTAACATAATTGGTAAATGGTGTCTTTAAGGAAACAATAACAGAGTAATGCTTTCATTGTGCAGATGAATTTTCAGTTCTCTTTAATAGCTGCTCTGCCCCATCCCCACTGCCAGCCTTACCCAGTTAATTTTGAGCAACAGTATTTTTCTGCTCCATTACCCCTTCCATCCTGCCTCTCAAGTGTAATTAAACTATGCATTTCGACAGATGGATTATACCTGTAAAAGCACCAGGACCATAAAGTACTAACCGGGGACTAGCTGATGAAAAGTATGTTTTTTTTTTTCTTACAAAAATTATATCATTTTCTTAAGAGTCAAAGTTTGGGATTGCTTACATTTCTTTCTCAGTCACTGCCCCGCCCCCCTCGCCCCCTGGGATAAGCCAGTAAGAGCAAGTGAACTCTTTAAAAGCAAGTGACATCTTGCTCTTCAAAGGTCTGGAGACTGCATAAATAAGGGTTTTGTGTCAATACTCACTGTGTTTTCTCCCAGAGATAGGAGATAATTTTCTGATCATCCGAGCTTTTGCTGCCATCCAGGGTTGTGCTGTCCACAGGAAGGGTCAGCTCTTTATCCGGGCCTGCATCTGCTTGTGGAGGCTTGTTGTTTTCTAGAAGACAGAGACACAGAGGTCAAAAGCAGGCAGTCTAGCTGGGAAAGGAGAGGACCTACCAGGACATATGTTCTGGAAGCCATGAGGAGTCTGCCTCTCTGCCCAAGGAACAATCAGATACTGTGGGTCAGGGAGCTCACGATGAAGAATATAAGACTGAAACATATAGAACCATTTTGAAAGAACATGGCAGAACATAATGAACTTGTAATGCCATGCCAAATTTGAAATGTAATGCTATGGGAGTCCAAATGAAAGAGTCTGAGTGATAAGGTAGGGCTTTCTTGAGGAAGTGGGCTTTAAGCTCTCCCTTATGGTGCATGGTAGGTTTGGAAATAACAGAGATTTATCTGCTAGGTCCCCTCGAAGGCACGATGACTAGCCAAGGGCAAGCGCACAAGCTGAAGCTGTGAAGTACTCTTTCTCTCTAGCTCTGAAGAAAGCACTCGGAATGGACAAGCGAAGGTGCCAGGGTCCCCATGGACTGGGGCCTCCCACTACCACTGGGGCCTCCCACTGCCACTGTGTAGCTCAGAACCCAAACCTTCTTCTCCTCTATGGTTCAAAGGACCAGCCAACAGAGGAGCCTGCACTACAAGGTTGGAACTTACCAGGCTGCACAATAACAGTCACTTGAGCGGTGGCCTGCTGTCCTATCGTGTCAGTCACTGTGAGCTGGTAAGTGTAGTCTCCTTCTTGCATGGCAGAGAGCTGCAGGGTTGGTGTTCTCACACCCTGCACGTATAAATACAGACAAGTGGAAAAGCCGACTCCCAGAATCACATCATACAATAAGTCCTCCTCTGGTCTAAATGATGCAACCAGTTCTCTAAAGCTAGTGAGTGCAGAATCACACACTGTGGGGCATCCTGTTGAAAATAAAAGGCTCCTGCCCCAAGGGAAAAACCTTCCCTGACAGCAGCACTTTCAAAAAAAGTCAGAGCTCCCCCCAGGGAGAAGGGAGTACAGGAAACTGTGCACAGATAACCAAGATCATCAGTCTTCACAACCCAAGCCAGAAAGAAGGCCATGAGCATATAATAAAACAACATGCTTTCAAAGCCATGTTCTTCCTGCTGAGGCCACTCAGTCATCAGAACAAAGCTGCCCCAGTAAAACATGGTAACTCAAGATGCAATGCAATGCCATGCTGTCGCCTTGCAGGTTCATGGATATTCTGCAGTAGCAGAGAAATTAAACATAGTATCTAAACAAAAGCCAGGTAAAATGTGAACTTTAAGTCATGCCTCCGATTTGGAAACACAGTGTCAGAAGGAACATTATACTCAATTTAGAGCAATGCAGGAACTTCCTCTGGAAGAGTGGGCAAAACCTGGCAGCCTCGAGGCTGAATCCAGCTTGCAGACGTTGTGTTTGGCCTGCAATGTCTTAGAAGTTGGATTTTTTTTTTCATTTCTTTGAAGATTTTATTTTTAAGCAATCTGTACACTGAATGTGGGGCTCAAACTAACATCCCCAAGACCAAGAGTCACATGCTCCACTGACTGAGCCAGCCAGGTGCCCTGGAAGTTGGAAATTCTCACATAAAGGTCTAGAATTCCATTTTCTCTTGAAAAGCTGGAATTTATTGGACCATATTTCCATGTGGCAACAACCAGCTGGACCTGAGGCACAGCTGGCTGCCTCAGTCAGAGATTATGTTGTATGGTTCACCACAGGCCCTCTTCAGTTTTATTTATTTACATTACCTGCCTCTTGATAGATCTAGTCTCTTCCTAAATATCTCCTGAGAGAAGATGCTCACCATCTAGCTAGGCGGGCTACTCCAATCTGTGGTAGAGCTCATTAAGACCTGTACCCTTGTAGCTTCAGAGTAGACTGACTCTGGAATTGTTCTAGAATAGCTCCCCCTTTGTCATCTCATCTTTTCCTCTAATACTAAACACAAAAGACAAAGGTTTTGCTATGTGTTCATTAAAGGCCCCTTAAATTTTCTAGGTTTTTTTTTTTTTAATTCCAACCTTCAATGTTCTATATAAATCTGACGTTGGTAATTACAATGGGGCAAAAATAAGCCTCGGAAGGGCAGCCAGCCTAGCAGCTCTGACTCCCCTGGGCAAGAGAAGACAGAAGGTGCTCCCTCCTACCTGCATCTCCACCACCTTCCCCTTGCTGCTGGGGCTGAGTGACCACTCATAGCTGGTGATGCCATGATCATCGGTGCTCTGGTTCCCAAAGAGGGTGATGGAGTTTTGGGGCAGGGTGATCACTTGGTTGGGGCCTGCATTGGCCACAGGGGGATAATCCACGGCTTTGTTCACTGTCAGGCTCGCAGTAGTAGAGTTGGTCGCTCCATCAGAGTCTACTACAGTCAAGCTATCAGGGCAGAGAAATCAGTGCAGTCAGGGATGGGCTTAAGGAAGAGGAATGTATCTGAGAAGACTGAAAATTGAGGGTAAGAAACACCAAGGCAGCAGAGGTAACAAATGGTAACAATTCTTTATCCATTCTTCTTGGAAAGGCAAAATAATACTAAGTGCTAAGACTGGCTGAGTGCCAGGCACTGTTCCAGGTGCTTTCTATCTCACTAAATCCTCACAAAAGCTCTATAATGTGCTATCTTCATTTTGCTCCTCATATAGACAAGGAGACGGAGGCAGAGAGACTTAACTTGCCCAAGCTTAAAGTAGTAGAGTCAGGACCTGAATCCAGGCAATGTCGCCAGCACTGTTTTGGCCCACTGGTCACACTGTGGGCTCTGTCTGTGTGCTCAGGCCTTCATGAGCATTGTCTGGTCTGGCCCACACAACAACTGTATAAAGCAGGCATCCTCAATCTCACTTGACAGGAAGATGAGAGAGGCTGAGTCACCTGCCCAGGGCTACAGAGTGAGCCAAGGGGCAAGCCCAGTTCTCTGTCTCCAAAGCCCAGAAGCCAAGCTTTAAGAAGAGAAAATCCCTGGCCTCTGAAGCTGTGGGGCTCAGAGGCGTCCCAGTAAGTACAGCAAGCTGTGACTAAGGCCCCTCTCCTGCCATCCTGCTCCAGCCGTGCACACATCACAAGAAGGGGTGCCCTGGGCGGATAGCCCCAAAGATGGACCAGGAGGGCTGTCTCTGTAAGACAGGCGCCCGAGATGCAAATGAATTCTCCTACGCGACAGCCCCACAGTTTGTGCCAGTGTGAAATAGGATTTGCAAGAGAAAAAAAATGTTCATTTATAAGAGCAGGCTTTTACCTAAATGATGCCTTCCAGCTGAACAGCCTAAAGCTTCTCTTGCCACCTCCCAATGTGAGCATAAGCAAGCAAGGAGGTTTGGGTTCCTTCCATTTTGCTGACAGAAAGAGGAAAAGCATCGAAAAGACATGTCGTTTGTTTAAATCTCACCGCCAGCCACAGACAGGGCCAGACACCTGTGGGGCTACGTCCTCCAGCCTCACCTTCTACCCAAGGCCTGAAGGAGAGTTTTGGTATTAGAGCTTTTAGAAGAAGAACACAAAAACATCAGACACACAGACATGTGCAAATCAGCAAACATCTCAAAAAAGAAAAATCCACAGAATCTTTCCTCTTTTTCCAGTTTCCCTCTTGTTTTCACAATTTTTTGTTTCTGGGTTTTTTGGTTTTTTTTAAACATATCCTATTTGTCTCCTATTTCAGAACAAAAGAAAGTTACAGACAAATGGCAAATGGCAGCTACCCATTACTCTTTCATCTCAAACAGTCCAGGGCTTGTATGCAAGAATCCTGGACCCAATGAGCAGCTAACTACAGGGTTGAGGAAAGAGGCCACTGCCATATGAACGTAGGGGAGAAGGAAAGGTGAGTGGAACCAAACAAACTGGATCTTAATGCTAATCAAATCCTCATCACTTCACAGATTGAGAGTTAGAAAAAAAAGAATCACCCTCAATAATGCATCCACCCAAATACTGTGGTTAAAAGTGCAGACCCAAGTCATTCTGCTATGTGACCCTGGGCAACTTATTTAACCTCTCTGTGCCTAAATTTCTTTATTTTATTTTATTTTATTTTATTAATGTTTTCTTTATTTCTGAGAGAGAGAGACAGACAGACAGACAGACAGCGTGAGCAGGGGAGGGTCAGAGAAAGAGGGAGACACAGAATCTGAAACAGGCTCCAGGCTCTGAGCTAGCTGTCAGCACAGAGCCCGACACAGGGCTCGAACCCACGAACCGTGAGATCATGACCAGAGCCAAAGTCCGACTCTTAACCAACACGTGCCCCCTAAATTTCTTAATCTACAAAATAATAGCAAATACCTGCTATAAGGATTAAATGAGCTACTGCATACAAAGAGCTCAGAATAGCACTAAACACGTAATAAATGTTCAAGAAATAGTAGCTATTATTAATTTTTTAAAAAAGATCAACCTGGCCCAAGCTAATTTCATAAATGCTAAAGCTCCTATATTAGAAATCTAAGGTAAAAACCAACTCACATATTCATTTTAAGCCAATGAGAAGGTTCCAACCTTGTTGAATGGCAGCTGCCTTTCATTCACCTGAAATCTTGAGTCAATGAGACTGCTAAGTCCTCTTTATTTACGTGGCAGGTGTTGTGCTAGGACATTTATCACTGTGTCTCTGGTAGTGTGTAAACCAGACTCATCGCAGATCCAGTGGGAAGACAGACACCATGAATGAACTATTGCCCCATGGCAGGTGCCACATAGAGGCACCAAGTGCAACAGTTCCAGGGAGAGACGTATTCTCTCCTCTCGGAGGAGTCTCAGGACTCACAGAAAACTGAGCAGGTTGTTAAGGATGGGCAGAACTCCAATAGATTGAGAAGAGCATTCAAGGAAGCATAAACAAAATATGTATGGGTAAAGTCAGGGAGTGCAACAGAATGAGCCCTGACCTGAGGGTTAGAGAGCCTAGCGGAAACGTGTGACCCCAGAGAAGTTAGTAAATACAATGGGCTTCATTTTTCTCAGATGTAAAATGAAGATGGTATCATATACATACGGTGTTTGTATGATACTGACATACAAGTGCATTGTAACATATAAGGAGTTTCACAAACATAAAGTCATCCTCAGACTCTTATTAATCACATCCTACAAAGTCAACACTAGTTCCCAGGACTATCTTTGAATCAAATTCTCTAAACACGCCCCAAGAGACACATATCCTAGAAATTATATTGAAATAAACACACTAGTCAAAAGTAAAGATCTTGAGATCTCGTAAGTTGAGGAAGCATTTACCAAAGGGAAGAGACAAGATAGGAGTAGGTAGGCTCCTTCTAGATTTTTTCTGAGAAAAGGCAAAGGAAGATGGGCGCTTGCATTTAATGGCAGAAATCCTAAAAAAATGTTTGGAGATGTGCCAGGTGCAGCTTTGAGAAGGGCTAACTGTGGTGGGTCCTAATCTACTATGCAAGGACATTTACCCTAAAAACTTACCATTGGTGTGACCACAATCACCACAAGATTCAGAGAACTAATGGAGCCAAAGGCTGTATCATCAACTAAATCTACAATGACTTTGATATCTATTGGAGTTAACTCCTGGAGGAACATAAAACCCACAAGGGAAACACAGCCTACGGAAAAACACAGCCTAAGGTAAACTTGAAGGATCCTAATTTACCTGAAAGTGTAGTTTCCAGGGACAAGTTTACTTAGTTTTAATATGGCCGTATCTTCAGAAATCTTCTCTTCTCTCAGAGGTCCCTTAAGTTCTTCCCAATGGTATTGGACGATTTTATCATCATCAGTGCTTTCTTTGACCATAAAGAAACATCAGTTACAACATGAAAGCACTCGGTCTCAGCATTTATCCAGCTTACACAAACCAGGGCAACTACCCAGAGACATGAGGCTAGGAAAACTACATGAAATTACAAACTCTCTCCAGAGTGTTTCTTCCCTAGGAATATTGGGTCATTCTGCCTCTCTATGAATATTCCACTGTGTGGTTTTCCAAAGACTCCAATACAGGCAACCTCTGGTTAAAATGCCACTGTATGAAAAAAGGAAAATCAAAAATTCTTAAACATGTCAAAAGATACTCAACCTCACTTAAAATAAGAGAAATGAAAATTTAAATTACACTTCAAGTACTATTTTTTTAACCTATCCGATGGGTAAAAACCAAAGTTTCATAACACATATTATGGGTAAAGGTGTGGGGCAAGGCCCTCTCGCAAGTCATAGTGGACTTATGAGATACACCCTCCATAAAGAGCAATTTAGCAAAACTTATCTTTGCCCCTGCAGTTCCTCTTTGAGGAATCTATCCTTCAGGTATATTTGCACATGTGTTAAATGTCACGCTTACAAGATTATTCATGGCAATGTTCTCTGTATTAGCAAAAGACCGAAAATAACCTTACAGTCATCAACAGAGATTGAATGAAAACAAGTATATAGTCATAAAATGACATTATACAGCCATGTAATGGAAGGCTATGTAATCATTAAGAGAAAAATAAATGAAACACTATTTCATGTACTGACACAGAAAAATTCTCCAACCTAGAAAAACAAACATTGTACACAGAATGTGTGTTATGTGTCATCATCAAGACTGTATATGTATTTTCTTACATATGCATAGAATGCCTCTAGAAAGACCATAAAATACCACGGACAGTCTGGAGAAAAACTGGATAGTTGGGAGACAGGAATGGTAGTGATTCTTCTCTTTATGCTTTTACTATTTAACACTGACCTATTCAAAAATATAAAGTAAAATGGTACTATGTGAACCCTCTGTACTGCTCTCACAAGTGCTTCTTCTGGTTCTCCCTTCCCTCTTGGCCTGCTATTCTTCTACCCTCCTCTTCTTGCCAGTAACATAAATGAGATGTTTAACCTTGCTACAGATTCCTCTGCTGGGGCTATGACAGCATCTGCCAAAAAGCACTGTGGGTGCTGAGACAATCAGGGTAATGGGGCCTTAAGAGGTCTCCAAGGAAACCAAGCAAACTCTGGTGAGATGACAGGCCTGAAACCTCCTTCACACGCAGCCCAGATGAGTGGCAGAGATCCCGAGGTCTTCTCATGTCACCCATCTGGGGACACAACTCTGAAGAGCACAAGGTTAACAAGCCCGGCCGGGGCATGGAGCACGTTCTGTGAGCCTCTCCAGGAGGAGGCTGACAAGAACCTTGTTAGGCAGTGAGGGCTGGGGGAGAGCTCCGCAGTCAAGACCCGCAGTTACTTATCTTGCTAGGAGAGGAAGGAGCTTTGTTTCCATAGATGAGAATGGAGACTCTATCTAAGCAAATTTGAAAACCAGCAAGTTTTATACTAAAATAATGCTAAGTATATGCATCATTCAACTTTCTTACCATCTCAAGAGAGCAGAAATATTACTTCAAACAAACCACATGGGGATTTTAAATGGGGTTTGTCTTGTTTTTTACTTCCTAATCATTTGCTTGAGATGGGTAGTAGTCCTATAACATGGTCAAGAAGATTGGCCTACACAGAACGCAGACAGTTGGCCCTGAATCTTCTACCAGACTTTTCTATCACAATCCACAGTGAATGCCTTTCTAAAACATCATGCCTCGACAAATACTCACGGCTGCCATCAATGACTGTAGAAGTGGTCGGCAGAGAGATCTCCTGGAACTGTGGGGACACAATGGCAACGGGAGGCCGATTCTTACGAGGTTCTGCAGGAAAATGACCCAGAAGAAATTGGAGGAGGGGCTTTATAAATTAGAGGAGGATCAGGCCTGTGTGCTTGGATTATAAGTCAGCTTCCATTACAAAACTGACTTATTGCTTGCAGCATTACCAAATGGGAAAGTCACAAGACCAGGCTGCCGTTCTACCATAAGATACCTGGAGTGTTCAAGCCTCTTCCAAGCCTGACTGCCCCTACAACCATGCCTTGTGCACACTTTCAATGCTCGTGTGCTGTCTTGTTCATGAAAAGTACTACAGCAGCACAAGCTGAGTAGAGGTGGACAACAAGCTTTGTGCAACAAAGGCCTCAGCAAGCAAACCATCCCTTGGCACGGTCTGTGCTGAAAAGACAACAGGGGATTTCTCAACCATCCCTGAGCTGATCGTTTGTGAGGTGATTAGCCCTGAGTGATGGGAGGGTCACAAACCACTCTGTCCACCCAAGTGACTGTGAGCTACAAACCCGGGGGCCTTTTCTTTGAGAAATAATCGACAGTCTTGATGTTAAACACATTTTGAAGAAAGTGAAAGGATTACCTTGGCTACAAAGTTCAAGGAACAAACAGAAGATCTATTACCAACAAGGAAAAGAGTATTAAGACTTTGTGCCAATGCATGTGCCATTTTCCAACTTCCCCCAAATTTCCCTAAATATGCAAAACAAGATACTTTGCTACTGCACTGTAATTTACCAATGGTGGATCACTTAAAAAGAATGATGGAATTTGGTTTCCAAGGTGAAAGAAGACTGGCAAGGTTTAAATGAGGAATTTTGTATGCAAAATCCGTATCTGGAAAGAGATCAAAAACAGCCAGCCATTTGGCTGATTCTCCTTCTACATACTTCTCCCAAGCTCCTGGCTTTCTTGTGTCTCTTAATCACAACACATGGTCCTCTCTCAGCATGACCTACTTGGAGAAGAAGTTCTCAGACAGACAGGCTATTGCTCAGGCCATACTGTGCTGGGGGCCACGTGACTACCGTTTCTCTGCCCAGCCAAATGTTCCAACTAGAACCAAAGTATATACTCTGCCACCTTAATCTTTTACTACATTGAACTAGGAATTGCCCAGTGAACATATTTTTTAAAAAAAAAAGGGAATTAAAAACCCCTCAAGTCAAATCTTCCCATCTTTGGGGATCCTGCAGAGGGAGCAACGGAGACTCAGCCAGGGCTCGGAAACACATACCTGGTTTTACTGTTACATTCACATAGCCTTCCCCGTGGCTATTTTGACCATCTACAATCACTCTGAATTCATACAGGCCTGGAGTAAGCTGCAGAAGTGAGAGAAGATCTCTTAGACAACCACAAAGAACAGCAATTCTATATAAAATAATACATATATCTGAAATTTCCATGCTGATACTGCACTCTCTTTTTGCACTGTTTCCAAAATGGAGAAAGTAAACTAGTTGAGGAGATGAAACAATGAATTATAAACTAAAGAACCATAGCTTCTAATGTGAATCTTATTACCAGCTGACTCTAGAACAACAAAAGGGAATTCAATATCTCTATACTCCCATTTTCTTTTCAGAAGAACATTAAGGGCCCAACAATCCTATTTCACAGAGTTATGAAATTAAAATAATCATCTGTGCAAAGAAAACCATTTTGTAAAAATACCAAATAGCTCCCAAATATCTGAATATTTTTCCCTCTTGATTTCTACTAACTGTATAAACATAAAATTAAAATAAGGAAAATCACCCACATTCCCACTGTCCTAACACATCAGGTAAACATATATCTCCTCTTTCCATCCTTGACCACATACAAAAAAATAGTTTTTAAGTAGTTTATTTGTTCAGCAAACATTTATTGAGAACCAATTATGTACTGGACATTACCCTACGCTTGGGGTTTGGAGATGAGTAAGATAAGATCACTACCTTTAAGGAACGGGACTTTCAGGGTCCAGTTAAAATCAAGGTGTGCATGAAGCGTTTTTGTTATTTTTATTTCATGTCTTTTATTAACCCATATATAATTCCTTGTCTTCCAGATTATTGAAGCAATAGGTCAGACAACATTTACCACAATAATGCCAGTCAAAATGGCTAGTGATGAAAACTCCAGCACCACATTCATCTGAAGGGCACTCCAGATGAAGGCGATTAATCTTGCAATTCTCAGGCACCTTATGGTATTTCAGGACCTTCTTTCTCTTATGCTTATTCTTCTTGGGAGTGGTGTTAAGACTTCTAATTTCTTTCCTTTCCTTTCCTTTCTTTTCCTTCTTTCCTTCCTTCCTTCTTTCCTTCCTTCCTTCTTTCTCTTTCTTTTCTTTCTTTCTTTTCTTTCTTTCTTTCTTTCTTTCTTTCTTTCTTTCTTTCTTTCTTTCTTTCTTTCTTTCTTTCTTTCTTTCTTTCTTTCTTTCTTTCTTTCTTTCTTTCTTTCTTTCTTAAGGTTTATTTATTTTTGAGAGAGAGAGAGAGAGAGAGAGTATGAGGAGCAGGGGAAGGGCAGAGACAGAGAGGGAGACAGAGAATCCTAAGCAGACTCTGCACTGTCAGCGCAGAGCTGATGCAGGGCTTGATCCCACAAACCGAAGATCATGACCTGAGCTGAAATCAAGAATCAGACACTTAATCTACTGAGCCACCCAGGCTTCCCTCTTCTTCCTTTTCTCAGCACTACCACAAAGTCGCAACAGAAAATGAAGAGTGGACTCCTTTTGAATGCTGCAGTCAAACAAAGTATGACCATCTTCCAGTTGCTTGCCAGAGAAGATCAGTCTCTGCTGAGCAGAAGGAATTTCTTCCTTATCCTGAATCTTGGCCTTTATATTTTCTATTGTATCTGAGAGTTCAACTTTGAGAGTGACGGTCTTCCTCATATGGATTTTCCTGAAAATCTGCAACTTGGCGGTGGTTCCACTGCAGATGGTGGATTGGAAAGAGAAACCTGCATCAAGCTTTTTATTATTCTTTCTTCTGTTCATTTAACATGAACACTTTCTGCATTATAATAGTCTTTTAATGGTCATTTTAAAGGCTGTAGAATAGCACATGAGTACATGTGTCATATCACATAAGCATTCCACATTGCTAGATATTTGGGTTGTTTTCAGATCTTTACTATTATAACTAATGCTGTGATGTACATCATTCAAACAAATGAGTTTTTTCCTTTCTTCTGAATTATTCTCTTTGAGAACGTGCTAATTGACTAGCATTTCTGACGTTTTTCTTCTTGAAAAGCTCTTATTCCTTGGCTTTCACTTCTCTGCCCACTCCTCATTTCCTTCAGTTTCTTTTCCTTCACACCTTTAAGGACAGTCTTCCCCAGGATTCTAACTGCAACCTGTTTATTTCTTCACTGTACACACTCTCTCGGGATGATCTCATCCATTACCATGGCATCAATGTCATCTCTCTGAGAGTGCTGTGCAGATTTCTCTCTCTAACCCAGATATGTGTCCTGATCTCTAGTCCCTGATCCCAGCTATTTCCTGGACATCTCCACTCAGATGTTTCACAGGTACGTCAAACTCTCTCTGTCCAAAAATAATTTCATCATCTACAAACTTAACCCAAACTTGCTTCTCTGTGTTCCTCATTTCAGTGAACATCACCACTGTCACACCAACACCTAAGCCAAAAGGCTAGAATTATCCTAGAATTTCTTCCCCAACACCACCATGGAATTAACTGATCACCAGGTCTAATTGAGTCGACCTCCATATGATATTTCTCACATCCACTCACTTCTCTCTATTCACACTGCCAATACCTAAAATTTCAACCATCGCAGCACAGTTGTTAAAAGCAAGAGCTTCAGGAATAGAAAGTTCCAGTTCAAATCTACCATTTAATAACACCATGAACTTTGGCTAAACTACTTTATTTTTCTAATTTTTAGTTCTGTCATTTGTAAAACAGAGATTAGTGTCTACATGTTGGGATTGTTATGAAGATAAAATGAAACAAGTGCACAAAACAATTAGCACTATGTCTGGCACACAGTAGGAGCTCAGCAGGTAATCTTTAAGTTTTTATTTATTTTGTTTTTTGGGGGTGTCTGGATGGCTCAGTCAGCTGAGCATCTGACTTTGATTTTGAACTCAGGTCATGATTCCAGGGTTGGGGATCAAGCCACACTCAGTGTGGAGCCTGCTTGGGATTCTCTTTCTTTCTCTCCCTCTACCCCTTTTTCCCGCTCATACTCACTCTTTCTCTCTCAAATGAAAAAATATTTTTTAAATAAAACTTGATTTCCCTTTTTCCCATATTTTCTCTCTAATATTTAGCCCAGTGGACATACTGCATCCCCTGCGAGGGTATTGTCAATCCATCTTTTACCCAGCACTCCATCATGATCCAGCCAGGCAAACTCTAAGAAATCGAACTCCCCAGGGCTTCAATACCCTCTGCACTGACCTAGTGCATCCCCTGTTATAATTGCCTGCTTCTGCTCAATATCACCTATGAGACTCTATTGTCCTTGCATGTGAAGATTTTGATTAATTCACTGGTAAACCCCCAATGACACATAACTAGTATACAATGAACAGCTGAAGAAAAGAGAAAGAATGAATGAATGAATGAATGAGCTTGCTTGGCCAAAGAATGCAAACATTTTTATGGCTCTTAATAACTACAGTGAATCCCAAAAAAGAATGAGCCAATTTACACAGTCTTGTGGCCACAAAAAACTTAGCTTATCTCCCAAATTCTAAAATCCTTATGTTACCCTTAAAAGCTGTTTAGTGTATATTTTCAGCTATCAGCACCATGCTTATACAGTCTTCTCACCATAAATGAACATTTGAGAATCATACACTAACAAATACTGGATGTCAGCCAGACTTTTGGAGGATTCACTTCTGAAAGACTGTTCCTGATTTAAGTGTGAACAGAAAATTCTACATTACATATTTTAGAAAATGGTCAGCAGCTGTACCCTGGCCCCACAAGTGAGAGGAGGCAAATTCACCTTGGATAGTCTGAGGATCTGGGAATGTTTCCCTTCCATCTCTCCACTGTAGTCTTCAGGATGAGTAATCAGCTGCCAGTCGTAGGTGTAGGTTTCTCCTATAGAAGGGCAGTTACAAAAATCATGAAAACACACACCTACACACAAAGAGGGCAGCCACACATGCTGCCAATAACAAATCTCTTAAATCTTGACAAGGCCTTAGTTTTTAAGATTCCACCCTAAAGCCTATAGGGAAAACCAAACATTTTGTTGAAAGAAAGGGTGGATTCGGCTGACTCAGCTACAGTTAGGGCTTCTTCCACTCTCTCCCAGCAGTGCTCTTTCCTGCTCCATACCCACCCTCCCTTTGAGAGAGGCCAATCCTCCCTCAGAATACCAGGTTGCTCATGGTGTGGTATCACAGTGAAAATACATGCCCTACCAACCACTACAGATGAACTTACTGGGAACAAAGGCCATTTTCTCGCAAAACTTCGTTTGCAACAAAGAACAGCAATGACTTCTAAATAACATGGTTCAAAAATAGCTTTTTTACAGAGTGCTAACAATGCTTGTCTCACTGAGGTCATCACACCCTGGTGAGTTAAAAGAGCTACTTCATTCCTGCTGAGCTAAATAACACGCTGCAGAAGATGGTAGGGGATGGCCCATTTAAAACAGGCCCCACTGAAATTAATTAAAATCAAATGAAGCATTAATGGTCCTCATTTGTAGCTCAGACTATATGACTGGGTAGGGCAAGGACAGAATCCTGTTATCTAAATGGAATCCCTCCTTCGTGAAACTGGTCTTAAATTTGGAGGGGGGTGGGAGAACTAAATTCGTGTCTGCCTAGGGAAGGAAGGCTTAGTTTACGTTACTACTCAAAAGGAAAAAAAGAAAAAACCTCAAAAGCATAACAGAGAATGGCCAAATCTAATTCCAAGATAGCCTTCATCTGAAGACCAGATTTTATTTTATAAGCCTGAGATACAAGATCTATTACTCTTCCTTCCTCTCCAAAATACTAGTTTTACGTTGGCCAGCTGTCAGCCCTGGGCAGCTCTCACAAATGTATTATGCAGAAGTCAGGTTAGGTGAGAAGCAGGAAAGCAACAGCAGCAGTGGGACTGGTGCTAAGAGATGACATTTCTTCCAACTGTAATTGGAAATTTTTTTTTTCCACACAGAAAACAGACTCACACTAGTTTGGGAACTGACAATTTTACAATATCTAAGGCTGGTAATGCAATTTCAAGAAAGGACAATATTCCTAGGCCAGAAAAGCTTGGGGGATGCATTATGCCTTACAGCCAGAAATTTGCTCACGGGTGGGAACAACTGAGGATAGGTCTGCTAGACAGGATGCTGGTTTAAGTGATTTAGGGCAGTGGTTTTCAAACCATGCCTTCGAATCCCAGAGGGATCCTGAGAGGCGCTTCAGGGACTGCCACAGGAGAAGAGGGGGAGGAAGAACTGGTCCTATTTATCTGTCCCCAAACTTTGGAAGTTTGAAACCATTCACCTCATGTATCTGATAAAGGCTGAGCAACTCATGGAGAGGAAAGTTGAAAAGAATCTGTTTTTCAACCTATGTGTTTTGGAATACTGATCTACAAGGTGACAGCAACTCACAGACATGTCCACATGCAAACGGGTCAGACGAGAAGATAAGCCAGAACCCAGTTGCTTTTACAAAACAGTGGAGGCAACTGCAGCTCAAGGCTGTTCTCTCCTCACCTCCGTCTTCAAAGGTCACCTAATTCATTCACCTTAACTTACCACCAGAGCGGGGAAGGAAAAAGCTCCTCTGGAGGAAGTTGGAATGAACTGATAATTTGAGGGCAGACATATAGAACAGAGAGGGCATTTAGGTTCTGGAAAAGTACTTTTGCATAAATGTACTATTTGCTATTAGGCCTATTAGAAAGCAGGACTCCTGTATAGGACAGGTGTACGTGTACCTAAGATGGGAAGACTCCAACCTGAATCCTAGAGCAGGACGTTCTACTTGACTCACCTTGTAATGAGAGGAACATAAACCCCATGCAACCATCTTCCACCAAAGTATGCTTCACTATTGTCAGAGAAAGTTTTAAGAAGTTCATATATGTTTCTAAGTCAAATTTTGGTATATCCTTCAAAGGTGAAAGGGATACTCATAGTATAAAAGTTTTCTTAAACACTGAATGAATCATTCCCTAATTTATACATTTTATAAATCTGAATTTTATTTATCACGTTGGGCTTGTCTTTTTTTTATGTCAAATCTATATTAGCAGTAGTCTTAAACAATTTTTTAAATTTTTTTATTTTTGAGAGACTGAGAGAGACAGCGCGTGCGTGAGCAGGGGAGGATCAGAAAGAGAGGGAGACACAGAATCTGAAGCAGGCTCCAGGCTCTGAGCTGGCTGTCAGCACAGAGCCTGACGCGAGGCTCAAACCCACAGACTGAGAGATCATGACCTGAGCCCAAGTCAGACACTTAACCAACTGAGCCACCCAGCCGCCCCTATATTAGAAGTAGTCTTGAATAACTTCTCTACAAGTTCTGTATCTACTATTTACTAGTTGTTTAGACAAAATAAATAGGTTAACCTAATCTAAGTTTCTTCCTCTTAAAATGCGTACAATACAACCTCCATTTAATGAACATCAGCTATATGCTAGGCACAGACCGAAGTAGGTCTCTTATATGCCATCTCATTTTGCCCTTAAAATAACCTCATAAAGTAGAAATTATCCTCATTTCACTAAGAAAAAAATGCAAACTTAGAAATGATTTGCTTAAAACTACTCAGCTAATGACTGGCTGAGCTGGGATCTGAACCAGGCTTGACATCAAAGCCCATGACTTCAAACACTATATTACACTGCCTCTTGCATAAGATAAATATTTGTGCATGTGCATACCATATCCTGTTCTCACAGGTCTCTTGCAATTAGTAAATGAGTTAAGGTGTGTAAATATTATTATCAATTATCAATTAAAGCATTATCCAACTGTAAGGGGATGTTTTACCTTCAAGTGGTTCTTGCAGAACAAATGCATTTAACTGCACTTCATTTTTAGGCAGGGTGATCTGGACACTCTTTCCAGCAGATACCACCAGTTCCTTAATAACTAGAAACAAAGAAAATATACAATACGTAAGAAATTAGATCCAGACTATCTCATTTCTCTCCCTCCTTTTGGGGCCCGATTTCTTTTATAAACAATATTCAGCTACTCTCTTTATTTCCTCATTATTTATCTACTCTCTAATCCCCTGAAATTTGATTCTGTCCGCACTTTTCCTCTAATAAAGATCTTTTGAGATCATCAACAAACTGGTCTTTAGCAAATCCAATAGCTCTCAACTTGCATACTTTACTTCTGTAGCATCTAATAATGCTAACTGCCTCGTTATTAAAACTCTCGGTTATCATGACACCATATTGTTCTACTTTTATTCCTTGTTCTCTGAGTTTTCCCCCCCACTGTATTTTAACCTCAGTCTGTCCCTAAGCCCGCTTTATATAGTACTTTCCAGAGTTCAATAATCAAAGTTCCACTGTCTCAAGGATCATCTTTCTGCTGATAAGTAACTGTCTAATCAAATACATCTATAACATTCCTAGAAGAAACACCAAATATTGATCATGAAGCTAGCCTTAATAATTTCTTTCTATTCCAATTGCTACAAACATAGACTTAGGTTATTCCAAGAATCTTAACTGGTCTTCTGCTAACACTCCCCACTGTAACCCATTCTGTCTTCTTCAATTAATACCCCCACCATGTTACTCTCCTACTTAAGACTCCCCACTCCCCTATTATGTTCAAGGTAAGGCCAACCTTGGTAGAGAACCATTATCATCTGATCACACCACCTCACCCTTCCTACTCAATTCTACCTCTAGCTATACTCATTTTCCCTCTGGTGCTCCATAGAAGACATAGTCTACTCTTGGGGATTTTGCTAATGTTATTTCCTTCAACTGGGGTATATGCTTTCTTTATTCTAAACCACTACTTTGTTTCTAGCTTAAAACCAGTCTTCTCTCCAAGAAATCTTCCCAGACCATTTCAGCTCAAACTTACCTACTTCCTGAACTACTTCAGCATTTCTGGTATTAGCAACCCACATCAGTTAATAGCTATATATGGTCTACATATTATTCAATAACTATTTCATACATGTCTGGGTTTCTCAACCTTGACACTACTGACATTTTGGACCAAATAATTCTTTGTTGTGGGTGGTGGGGGGAACTGTCCTATGCACTGTAAGATGGTTGGCAGGATCCCAGGCTGACACCACTAGGTGTCTACTGACACCTCCTCCATAACTGTAACAACCAAAAATATATGCAGGTTGTTGAGAACTACTATTATATAAATCTTATTTCTCTGACAACAACTGTCATTTGGTATGAGACCTAGGAACTAGAGAGCTTAAAGCAAACAAACGGCTGGTCCACCCATATTTCAAGACTGGAGGGGTAAGAAGGGCTTCTTAGACAAACATGAAACTTGAGATTTATCTGCTTGGGGTAAATAAAACACTTGGGATAAAAAACAAAAAACAAAACAAAACAAAACCAAAAAAACACTGCACTTGGGGAGAAAGGAAATCTTCCTTATGGAAGTATCAGCATTTAGACACCCTAGGAGGTTGAATAAGAATTCTCTGAAGTGACTTTCAAAAAAAGAAAAAAGAGAAAGAAAGAAAAGAAGAAAAGAAAGAGAAATCACTATACTCAGAAAGAGTATAATGGACAAAAATATAGTGTTGCTCAAACCCTTCACCATTACACCAAAAATTATAGGCATTCTGCCTGAACACAAAAATTACTTTAATGCCTCAGGATTGAAACCCCAAAATTTCATGTTATACCACTATGAAAAAAGACCCTAGGAAATAAAAAATCAGCAAAAATTCATTTTCACTGGCTTGGCTTCACCCTGTTACCTTTTCAGGGAATAAAGAATTAGTTTCCTTGATTAATCACTTCCTCCTAATACCTTAGAACAGAACTCATGAAGCACAGACTTGTTAAGGCAATACTCCTTATAAATTTCCTTCCTATGGGTTGCTTTAAAAATAAAGATGCTGCCAAAGTCAGAGAGACAAATAACTGACCTACAGTCAGCCATTCAGAAGGCATAAATAGATACGTAGATCCAACTGTCTTCCCACTGGCTTCTGTTTGTTTGTTTCCTTGAACATTACTTAATTCAATCTTGTGCGTTTTAGTCCCCAGCACAGTGGAATCTGGCTCTGGACAAAAGAGCCTCATTAATTCCCATAGGCTGGGGCCTTTTGAGAAAAGGATGGAGAGCCCCAAGTCCTATGATTACAAGCACAATAACAGGATTTATTTTCTCTAATCTACAGCACTCAAAAGTCATGCCCCCCTCCTTTTCTTGCAGTAGAGGGGATACTACGATCATATGCTCTACTTTTCCATCTTCTCTCCAAGGGCAGAAGCAAAGTGCCTCACCTGGGTATGGTGTTGAGGTGCTCTGGAAAGAGGCCTGGGGGTTAGGGGTGGCATAACTGTAGGAGGGAGCCACTGGCAGAGGGGTAACAATCTGAATTCTCTCAGGGCTTTTTGCGTGCTGAGTGCTAGGCGTAGCACCAGGATCCTCTGATGTCTCAGGCTGGACTGACACATTCTTTGACCAACCAGGAGTCTCCGCAGTCAGGACTGTGGTTAAGGGACTGGAAATTACAACTGCTTTGTGGACCTAAAGAAATGCAAACATTCACTTGAATGGGCAAAAGTTATACAGCCAGATTTTTAGGTTATGTCTCATAAAATAATTACACGTTAAATGTTTTTATGAAAAATGCAAAACTGTCAAAAGTATTAAAGAAAATAATCTCACCACCCAAACTGGTGTTCAAATGTTGTTGTCAATCTTCCCAGTCTTGTTTTACTATGCAAAGAGGTTTGCTTAAAACAAAATAGTCTTAATCATTCTATGCATACTCTTTTATCTTCTTTTCTCAACATTTATATTAAATCTTTCTACAAATACTCCTTAAACACCTATGGGTTTTAAGGGGTTGTGGATCCAAAATATAAAGAAGACAGAATAGCTGTGCTCAACAAGTGCACAGTCTAGAGGGAGAGAGAACAAAAAACAGAACAAGCCAAAATGATAAATACACCTTTATAGGTTACGATGAGCCAAAAAAAAAAAAAAAAAAAAAAAAAACATGGTCTGGAGAGTACTTATCTCCTCTTTTGGAGAGCATGTGAACGACAGTTTCAATAAATAAATAAAGGCTTTCTCTAGAGGACAGTCCTAAGCTGAGTTTAAAAACGTAAATGGTTGTTTACTAGACAAAAGGCTGAGGGAAGAGAGAATACAGGTATAGGAAATGAGATTAACATGGTTTGTGTTGGGAACTGAGAGTCAAAAGCAAAGTGAGAGGCAGGAAGTAATAGAGGATGAGCTGGAAAGACAGTCAAGAGACAGACTAAAGAAGACATATGCTATTTTAAGGTGCCAGGTAATGTTGAGCAATTAAAGTGTTGTAGACAAGGAAGTGACAAGGTCAGGTTTCTGTCTTAAACGGATCATTCAGGTTGCTGCATCATGTAAGGGTTTGAAAAACTAAGACCAAAGCAGAAATACTACTTAGGAGGGTACTGCATTCATCCAAATGAGAAATGATGAGCAGCTACACAAAGCTGGTGGTATGGATTTTTTAATCAACTGAATCAGAGTATATTTTACATAAAGTAAACTGCATGCTTTTAAAGTGTATAGGACTATGAGTTTTAACAAGGATATATACCCAGGTAAGCACAATCAAGAGAGAAATCATTTCTGTCAGCCCCAGAAGTTGGTTCATTCCCCTCTGCAGTAAATTCCTGCCTCCACCCTCAGGCTCACGCAACCACTAATTTGTTTTGTCTCCATTAGTTAGTTTGGGCTTTCTTGTACTCGTATAAAATGAATCTATTTTTGTTCACATGATATTTTTGTTTCTGGCTGCTTTCACTCAACATATTTTAAAATTCATCCATGTAGGAGAGCCTGGGTGCCTCAGTCTGTTGAACATCCGACATCAGCTCAGGTCCTGATCTCGCAGTCCGTGAGTTCGAACCCCATGTCGGGCTCTGTGCTGACAGCTCAGAGCCTGGAGCCTGCTTCAGATTCTGTGTCCCCCTCTCTGTCTCTGTCCCCTCCCCCGCTCATGCTCTGTCTCTCTCTCAAAAATAAATATAACATTAAAAAAAAATTCATCCATGTTATTGTATATGTCAGTAATTCCTTCCTTTTTATTACTGAGTAATACACCATTCTAGAGATACACCAGAATTCATTTACCCATTCATCTACTGATAGAAATTAAAGCTATTTTCAGTTCTCAGCTCTTATAAATAAATTTGCTATAAATGTATGAATACCAAAGTTTCTGTTAACATGTGTTTTAGTTAATTTGGGGTAAATACTCAGAAGTCTTTATTGCAGGTTACATATAAGTGTATGTTTAAGTTTATAAGAAACTACTAACTGTTGTCTAAGGTGACTATACCAGTTTGCATTTCCACCAGCAATGCATGAGAATTCCAGGTGCTCCATAACTTCACCAATACTTGGTATTCTCAGTCTTTTCATTTTTTGTCATTCTAGTAGTATCTCACTGTGATTTAATTTGCATTTTTTGGATAACTAATAAGGCTGAATATTTTTTCATGTGTTTATTGGCCAGTCATATATTTTCTTTAGTGACATTCAAATCTTTGTCCATTTTTTTACTTTATTAAGGCATAACTGACATACAATAAACTGAGCATATTTAAGGTATACAATGTGACAAATTTTACCATATGCATACTTTGAAACCGTCACCACAATCAAGATAATGAGCATATCCATCACTTCCAAAGATTCCTCATGCTTCTTTGAAATCCCTTGTTCCAGTTCCCAGCCCCAAGCAACCACTGCTCTGCTTCCCTGTCACTACAAATTAGTTTTTGCATCTTCTAGAATTTTATATAAACAGAATCACATTGTATGTACTCTCTTTGTCAGCTTCTTTCACCTAGCGAAATTACTTTGCCGTTCGTCCATGTTGCTGTCTGTATCAATACCTTTTATGATTGCTGAGCAGCATATATGCTAATATACCACAATTTGTTTATTCATTCACCAATGGATGGACATTTGGGCTGGTTCCAGTCTTTGCCTATTACAAACTGACCTGCTATAAATATTCCTCTATAAGTCTTTGTATGAACCATATATCCTTTCATTTCTCTTGTGTAAATATCTGCAAGCAGAATGCTTATCATAAGGGAGATATGCCTTTAACTTTAAAAAAAACTACCCAACTATTTTCCAAAGTTGTTGTGTCATTCTATAGTCCTACCACCAGTATGAGAATTCCAGTTGTTCTACAACCTTGCCAAAAATTGGCTTGGGAAGTCTTTTTAAGTTTAGACATTATGGAGGTGTATAATGGCATCTTATTGTGGTTTTAATTTGCAGTCTCCGAATGATAAATGATAAGTATCTTTTCATGTACTTATTGGACAGATTTATCCAATAATGTATTGGATTGTATGAATTCTTGGATGGACTATCTGTTCAAATCCTTTGCTTTATGATTAGTTTTCTAATTAAGTTACAAGAGTTCTCTATATATTCTAGAGTATGACCTTTGTTAGGTATTAATTTGTAAATATGTTTTCCCAGTCTGTCGCTTGCCTTTTCATTTTTGTTACTGGTGTTTTTAAATACCAAAAGTTTATTATTTTTTTATTCTAATTTATCTTTTTTTTTCTTTTATGGTTCATGCTTTTAGTGATATTAGTTTATTCATTTAGTGACAAGATCACAAAAGGGTTCTCCTTTGTTTTCTTCTGTAAGTTTTATAATTTTAGCTCTTAAATTTAGGTCTATGATACATTTGAGCTAATTTTTCTGTACAGTATGAGGTAAGGGTCAATACTCATGTTTTTTCATATCACTATCCAATTGTTCCAGCATCTATTTATTGAAAAGATTATCCTCTCCCCATGGACTTGCCTTGGCACATCGACTAACCCTATTTGTGTGGGTCTATTTCTGGACATTATTCTGTTTCACTAATTTAGTATATATATCTTTACAACAATACTTCTGCTTTGATGACTGCAGCTTTACTGTAAGTCTTAAATTTACAGAGTTTAAGTCCTCCAACTTTGTTGTTTATTTTCAAGATTGTTTTGACATTCTAAGTCCCAATCCATGAACATGATTGTACAAGTTTCCTAGGGCTGCCATAATAAATTACCACAAACAGTGGCCTAAAACAACAGAAACTTATTCCTTCACGGTTCTAGAAGCCAAAAGTTTGAAATCAAGACATCTGCAGGGCCACAATCCCACTGAAGGCCTTTGGGGAGACCTTCTATGCCTCTTTCAACTCTCAGAAGCTCTTAGCATTTCTTGGCTGTGGCAATATAACTTCAATCTCTATCCCCATCTTCACATGGCTGTCTTCCTTTTGTCTCTATGGGTCCAAATCTACCTTTCCTTCCTCATGAAGACACCAGTCATTGGATTTAGAGCTTACCCTAGATAAATAAAGAATGATTTTAACTTAAGATCCTTAACTAACTACATTTACAAATATCCTATTCCCAAATAAGGGCAAATACTGAGGTTCCAGGAGGACATTATTTTGGAGGGAACACTATTACAATGTGGTATTATTTCTCCATTTATTTAGTTCTTTAATTTCTCTCAGCCACGTTTTACAGTTTTTGGTATGTAGCTCTTGCACATATGTTGTAAATTCATCCTTAAGTATTTTATGTTTTTGTATGCCATACTTTTTAAATTTTTTTAATGTTTATTGAGAGAGAGAGAGAGAGAGAGAGCATGCATGCAAGTGGAAGAGGGGCAGAGATAGAAAGAGAGAGAATCCCGAGCAGGTCCACACTGGCATCCCAGAGCCCAACATGAGGCTCTATCTCATGAATCATGAGATCATGGCCTGAGACAAAATCAACAGTCAGATGCTTAACCAACTAAGCCATCCAGGTGCCCTAGATGCTATACATTTTTAAAAACACTTCAATTTCCAAGTATTCATTGCTAATATATAAATACAACTGATTTTTGTATATTGGTCTTATATCCTGTAGCCTTTCTAAATTCCCTTAATAGTTCCAGTAGTTTTTGTGTAGACTCCTTGGAATTTTCTGGGTACACGATTCTATCAGTTGTAAATAAAGGCAGTTTTCGTCTTTGTCTCCCATTTGTATTCATTTAATTTCTCTTTCTTGCATTATTACATTGGCTAGGACCTCCAGTACAACGCTGAGTAAAAGTGGTTAAAGCCACTATTTGTGGGGTAATTTTTATCTTGTTTTCTTTATATCTTTGAACACGGATTCCTTTAACTTTCTAAGCATTTAAAAAAATTTTTTAATGTTTATTATTTTTGGAGAGAGGGAGACAGAGTGCAAGTGGGAGAGGATCAGAGAGAGAGGGAGACACAGAATCTGAAGCAGGCCGCAGGCTCCAGGCTCCAAGCTGTCAGCACAGAGCCTGACGCAGGGCTCAAACTCATGGGCTGTGAGATCTTGATCTAAGCCAAAGTCAGACTCTCAACTGACTGAGCCACCTAGGTGCCCCTAAGCATGGTTTTAACAGCAGTATTGAAGTCTTGCTAAATCTGACAGCTGAGTCCTCTCGGAATTCACTTCTACTGATTACTTTTTTTTTTCCCTGAGTACAGGTCAAACTTTCCTGATTCTTTTTTTACATGTCTCATAATATCTGGTTGGAAACTGAAATTTTAGATCACATATTGTAGCAATTTGGGACCCTATTTCATTTTCTAATGGGCTGTTGATTATTTTTAGTAAGTCTCTGTGCTTAAACTAAAGAATCAGACTCCCTCCCACAGAATGTTACCAGTGATACCTTTCCTCAGTTTTTTTTTGTTTGTTTGTTTATTCTTACTTTTATTTTAGCCTGGCTTCCTAGGTGTCACTACTGTATCTGCATAGTTTAGCAGTCAGTCAATGATTAGACAGAGGTCACTCAAACACATTAAGCCCATAAAGCTTCACCCTCTGACAGTCCATCTGTGTGTTCCTTGGGGAGTGCACTGAAAGTTGCAGCCAATTCTCAAGTCTCCTTTGATTTTTACCTTTTACCAGCTTCTCGTGGGTATCTTTTGCACAGGTAGTTTCTCAGTTAACCAGGGATATGTGGAGAGCTTATCTTAGCCCTTCTATGGCTCTTTTATTTTTAAGATCTTCCCATTAAGTTTCTGGCAGACCCACCACTCACCCCAGCAGGCACTGCTGCTCAGGCTAGCAAAGCTGTGGCTTTGCTCCATTCATTCCCAACTAAGTTTGCCACTTTCAGTTGGCAAAGCTATGAGTTTTCACCCTTTGCCCCAAACCATGTCGGCCCTCTAAAAAATGGCTAGTTTTCGGGGCGCCTGGGTGGCTTAGTCAGTTAAGCATCCGACTTTCGCTTAGGTCATGATCTCGCGGTTCGTGGGTTCAAGCCCTGCATCGGGCTCTGTGCTGACTGCCAGCTCAGAGCCTGGAGCCTGTTTCGGTCTGTGACTCCCTCTCTCTCTGACCCTCCCCTGCTCACGCTCTCTCTCTCTCTCCTAGAAATAAATAAAAAAACATTAAAAAAAATAAAATTAAAATAAAATTAAAAATGGCTAGTTTTCATGTCCAACCATATACTGGTAAAACTACATTTCCTGTCACCTGAGCTGGAGTGATGAGGTACACTGATAGGGGAAGCCCTGGGAAGAAATTTCCAGTTTCCAACCAGATGTTGAGACATGTAAGAAAAGAATCAGGACATCCTCTGTACCTCCTCGAAGTAATACCAGCTTTTCAAAATAAATGCTTCTCAATTTGCTTCTGTCTCTATTATATTTTTAGTTGCCTAAAATATTTGTTTTTGACAGTTCTGTTCAGTTTTATACTTATTTTTTCAATGAGAAAATTAGGGACCCTCTCATGATGCCATAAGTGGAAGTTCTCTAATTTATATTTTCCCATTTTTAAAACTGTTTACATTTCTTTTGAAATTTCTTAATTGTTTACTAAAGCCATTTTCCTTTAACATACTTTGAAGTCTTTGACTACTAACTCCAATATCTGAATCAAACTGGAATCCATTTCCATTGACTGTTTTAACCCCCTGAGTATGGGTCACTTTCTCCTGTGTCTTTGCATGTCTAACAGTTTTTGTTTGAATACTGGACACCTATCTAAATATTTGCAGCGACTCTGGATTCTACTGTGTTTTCACTGGGATTATTTACAGTTTTCTCTAGTAGGCAAGTAACTTACCTGAACTTAGAACTGTAAACTTTGCTTCCCCTACAATGTGCAGCAACTGCTATCTCTGTGTAATTCCTGCAGCTGCTTTTTTAGCCTGGTCTCCTGCAGGTGTTCTCATTTAATCTGATGATTAGCAAAAGAACTTTGTCATAGATTATATACCCAGAATTGGGGCCTCCTCTCTCTCTGCTTTCTTAACTTCATGAGATTACTCCCTAATTTTTTCAGCCTTAGACTCTGTACTCTCACTCCCCAAGTCAGTAAGACTTCAGAGTTCTGCCACTTGAGCTACACATGCACTCAGTTAAACCCACAGAGCTCAAGTGGCATTACGTTCTGTCTTTCAAAGAGAGAACTCTAGCTCTCTGTTCTCTGCCTGCTTTATTACCCTGCCCTCCAGAATCTTCCTATGTAGATGTAGTTTAGAGGTTCAGGGATTTTAGTAGAGTTTATAATCAGGCTATGGATTTCACCATCTTCTGTGGTTTTCTTACTTACCCCATAAATTTTCAGGTAATTTTTCTATCTTGAAATCTGTTCTTTGCCACCATAAGGAAATAAAACTGAGGTTTTCCACTGCCACTTTCCTCTGCTGTGGGGGTTAGCGAATGCCTTCAGGCAAAAGTTTTTAAAAGCTGCAAACTCACAATTCTTATCACTTCCAGTTGCTGTTTTTTCAGGAGTAAGCTCTCCTCTAGCTTCTGTCTGCTTTTGGATCCTTTCCAATTTCCTTAAATACATTTTTTTTTTTTACATATTTTATAATTATTATCTGTGGGAGGATTCAGGAGACCACTTTACTCTGCCACCATTACTGGAAATTCCTCCTGTGGGATGAATTTTAAAATATTAAGAATCCAATATTCGTGAAGCTGAAATGCATTAGGGGCTTAGGGAAAAGAATCTAAGATGACTCCCATGTTTCTAGCTTTAGTTGAGGGACTAACTATAGTGGTGTCAAAAACTAAGATAGACTACAAAGGAGCAACTTTAAGAAACTAATAGGCAAGTTATGCTTCAAACATACTGAACCTGAGGTACAGCTGGGAAGTTCAAATAGAGACCCAAGGTTGGAATCAAGATCCCAAAGACAGCAGCTGAAGCCATGGGAATACATAACCTTGCCCAAAAAGAGCAAGTAAGGAAAGGAAATGAGGCTTAAAAATAGAATACTTGGGAATAGCACTGCTCTTGTAATAAGGAAAAATATCAATTAATTAAAACTGACCCAGAAATAACAGGGATAACAGAACTAGAAGACAAAGATATTAAAATATTCCATATATTCAAGAAGCTATAGGAAAGAGTACCTAAGTAGAGACATGGAAGATTTTTTTTTAGTGTTTTTTTTTTTTAACGTTTATTTTAGAGAATGAGACAGAGAGTGAGTAGCAGAGAGGTACAGACAGAGGGGGACAGGGTATCCAAAGGAGGCTCTGTGCTGACAGCAGAGAGCCCGATACAAGGCTTGAACTCACGAACTATGAGATCATGACCTGAGCCGGAGTCAGACACTTAACCAACTGAGCCACCCAGGAGCCCCAGGAAGATATATTTTTTTTAAAAATCCAAATCAAGCTTCTAGAGATGAAGATTATAATGTATAAGATGAAATATACACTGTAGAGAATTGTGTGTGTGTATGTGTGTGTGTGTGTGTGTGTGTGTGTATGAACCACTGCTGTGATGAAGGTATGGTTATCTTGGCTTATGTACAGACATACACACAAAATACACAGTAAAGATTTAATGGCACAGTAGACAATGCAGAAGAAAAGATCAGTAAACTTAAAGACATATTAACAGGAATGATTCAAAATGAAACACAGAGAACAAAAGACTGAAAAGAAATGAACAAAGCAGCAGCAAATTATAATACAAATTCAAGTGACCAAATACACTTGTAATTGGAGTTCTCAAAGGAAGAGGGGACAGAAAAATATTTGGAAAAATAATAGTCAATAATGTCCAAATCTGATGAAAACTATAAACCCACATTTAAATATAAATTTCAGTGTACACTCCAAGCATAAGAAACGTAAACTACACCAAGGAATAACATAATGAAATTACGTAAAACAGTGATAAAGAGAAAATCTTAAAAGCNTTTTAACGTTTATTTTAGAGAATGAGACAGAGAGTGAGTAGCAGAGAGGTACAGACAGAGGGGGACAGGGTATCCAAAGGAGGCTCTGTGCTGACAGCAGAGAGCCCGATACAAGGCTTGAACTCACGAACTATGAGATCATGACCTGAGCCGGAGTCAGACACTTAACCAACTGAGCCACCCAGGAGCCCCAGGAAGATATATTTTTTTTAAAAATCCAAATCAAGCTTCTAGAGATGAAGATTATAATGTATAAGATGAAATATACACTGTAGAGAATTGTGTGTGTGTATGTGTGTGTGTGTGTGTGTGTGTGTGTATGAACCACTGCTGTGATGAAGGTATGGTTATCTTGGCTTATGTACAGACATACACACAAAATACACAGTAAAGATTTAATGGCACAGTAGACAATGCAGAAGAAAAGATCAGTAAACTTAAAGACATATTAACAGGAATGATTCAAAATGAAACACAGAGAACAAAAGACTGAAAAGAAATGAACAAAGCAGCAGCAAATTATAATACAAATTCAAGTGACCAAATACACTTGTAATTGGAGTTCTCAAAGGAAGAGGGGACAGAAAAATATTTGGAAAAATAATAGTCAATAATGTCCAAATCTGATGAAAACTATAAACCCACATTTAAATATAAATTTCAGTGTACACTCCAAGCATAAGAAACGTAAAGAAAACTACACCAAGGAATAACATAATGAAATTACGTAAAACAGTGATAAAGAGAAAATCTTAAAAGCAGCCAGAGAAAAAAGACACATTATATATAAAGGAAAAAAATATATAAAAATTACAGCAGACTTTTCAATGAAACAACACAAACTAGAAGACATTGCCACAGTATCTTTAAAGTACTGTAAGCAGGGGCACCTGGGTGGCTCAGTCAGTTAGGTGTCCAGCTCTTGATTTTGGCTCAGGTGATGATCTCACGGTTCGCAGGATCAAGCCCCGTGCTGGGCTGCGCCCTGACAGCACAGAGCCTGCTTAGGGTTCTCTCTCTCCTTCTCTCTCTGGCCCTCCCCTGCTTGCTTGCTCTAAGTAAATAAAAAGAAATTTTTTTTTTAATGTTTATTTATTTTTGAGAGAGAAAGAAAGACAGAGTATGAGCATGGGGAGAGGCAGAGAAAGAGGGAAACACAGAATCTGAAGCAGGCTCCAGGCTCTGAGCTGTCAACACAGAGCCTGATGCGGGGCTCAAACTCACGAGCCATGGGTTCATGACCTGAGCTGAAGTCAGAGGCTTTACTGACTGAGCCACCCTGTCACCCTAAGAAATTTTTTTTATAGGACACTCGAGTGGCTCAGTCAGTTAAGGATTCAACTTCAGCTCAGGTCATGATCTCATGGTTCGTGAGTTTGAGCCCCACATCAGGCTCTGTGCTGACAGCTTAGAGCCTGGAGCCTGCTTCAGATTCTGTCTTCCTCTCTCTCTGTCCCGCCTCTGCTCACACTCTGTCTCTGTCTCTCTCAAAAGTAAAAGTAAACATTTAAAAAAAAATTTTAATAAAAAAGGTACTATGAGAAAAAAAAACCCTGCCAATTTAGATTTACTTAAACAGTGAAGATATTTTTCAAAGATGAAGGTAAATTAAAGACTTTTCAGACATACAAAAGATGAAAAAATTCATCACTACAAACTTACACCACAAGAAATTATAAAGGAAATCCTTCAAGACAAAGAAAGATGATACCAAATGAAAACCTGGATCTACATAAAGTAATACTGAATACTACATAAAGAACACTGAAAATAGTAACTAAAAAAAATTTTTTAATGAAAATAGTAACTAATTGGTTATATATTTCTTCTTATTCAAACTTCTTTAAAATGTAACTGGCTGGGGTTTTTTTAATTTTAATTTTTATTTATTTTTTTGGTAACTGGCTGTTTAAAGCAAAAATAGTAGTAATAGACTGCTATGGTTTAAAACATATGTAGAAGTAAAATGTATGACAATAGAGCAAAGGCTGGAAAAAGAAAATAGAAGCAAACTGTTGTAAGGCCCTTACACCATATAGGAACTAGTAAAGTATTATTTGAATGTAGTTCTTGATAAGCAAATGATGTGAACTATAAACTATATAGCAACCGGTAAAACTACATAACTATTATACTATTAATCTTTTTATTGCCGCTATAAAAATTTAACACATTAGCAACCTAAACCACAAACATTTATTATCTTACAGTTCTGCAGGATAGTAATCCAGCAGAGATCTCACTAGGCTAAGATTAAGGGGTTGACAGGGCTTTCTTCCTTTTTGAAGGCTTTAGGAGAGAAACTGTTTCCTTGCTTTTCCCATTTTCTAGAAGCCATCCATTTTCTCTGGCTCATGGTCCCCTCCCTCCATTTTCAAAGCAAGCAATGTTATATCTCTCTGTCTTTCTTCTATAGTTGTATCATCCTCTTCCATTTTTAAGGACCCTTGTGTATAAATTTGGCTTACCAAAAAATGCAGGGTAATCTCCCTATTTTAAGGTCAGCTGTTTAACAACATTAATTTCATCTGCAACCCTAATTCCTATTTGCTATGTAACATAACATAGTACAGGTTCCTGAGAGTTGGACATGGACCTCCTTAGGGGGAACCACTGTTCTGCCTATCACCACTAATAAATCAAGAAAGGTATGTAAAATGAAATGAAATACAGTTAATTCAAGAGAAAGCATAAAAATAGAGATAAAATGAACAAAGAACACATGGGACAAACACTAAATAAATACTGAGGTGGTAGATTGGACTCCAATCAGATCAGTAGTCACAATAGTCTACATACCCCAGTTAATCACCAGAGATTAATGATCTGACTGGATAAAAAGCAATATCCAGCTATATATAGCCTATAAGAAATCCATTTTAAATACAAAAACACAAGTAAGTTAAATGTAAAAATGTGGAAAAAGGATACATTATGCTATAAAAACACAACTGGTTAAAGATAAAACCATGGAAAAAGATATATTATGCTAATACTAACCAAAAGAAAGCCTGATTGGATGCATCAATATCAGACACACAAATTTCAGAGTAAAGAATATTATCAAAGGTAAAGAAGATAATTTTACAATGATAAAAGGGTCAACTCACCAAAAGTATATAACACTCCTAAACATTTATATAGCTAATAAAATTTTCAAAGTACATGAAGCAAAAGCTAATCTAACAGTTAGGAGAAACAGATATATCCACAAATACAGTGTGATATTTCATCACCTCTCTAAATAACTGATAGAAACTAATAGGAAATAAGTAAGGATATAGAAGATCTGAACAACAGTAACCAATTTGACTTATTTGACATTTATAGAAGACTCACCCAACAATAACATTAGGATACATATTCTTTTCAAATACACAAGGAACATTTACCAGGACAGACCATTTTCTGAACCATAAAACAGGTCTCAATGCATTTAAAATGATTTAAGCCATAGAATGTTCACAGACAGCAATGCATTAAATTACCAATCAATAATACAACAATATCTGGAAGACCTCCCCCAATATTTGGAAACTACATAACATACTTCTAAATAATCCAATGGTCAAAGAAAAGTCAAAAAGGAGATTTAAAAGTATTCTGAATTGAATGAAAATGTAAAAACAAAATATCAAAATTTGTAGCATTCGGCTAAAGCAGTACTTAAAGGAAAATTTATAGCACCAAAATGCCTATGTTAGGGAAAAATATCTCAAATTAATGATTGAGATTATACCTTAAGAAACTGGAAAAAGAGCAAATGAAATCCAAATTATGAAGAAGAAATGAAATAATGGATTAGAGCAGAAATCAATAAAATAGAAAAGCAATAGAGAAAAATGAATAAAACCAAAGGTTCATCAAGAAAATCTAGCCAGTCTGATGGGGGCAGGGAGGATAGGAGAGGGAAAGAGAACACAAATTACCAATATCAGGAATGAAAGAGGGATCGCTTCACGGCCTTTTGGCTAAGATCAAGTGTAGGAACGAAAGAGGTAACATCACTACATGTTCTACAGGTATTAGAAGGGCAAAAAGGGAATATTATGAGCAACTTTATGCCAATAAATTTGACTACTGGGACAAAACGTACAAATTCCCTGAAAGACACAATCTGCCAAAGCTCACTCGTGAAGACTATTATAGATAACCTAAATTGCAATGTATCTATTATATGATGAATTTATAGTTTAAAATTTTCCTGCAAAGAGCTGCAGATCCAGATAACTTCACTGGGGAATTATACTGAACATTTAAGAAATAAATAGTACCGATTCTACACAAACTTTTCCAGAAAATGAAAAAAGAGTAAAAACTTTCAGCTCATCTTATAAGGCCAGTATGTCTTTGATGTTAAAAGTCACAGGCTAATATCCCTCATGAATACAAATTCAAAATTCATAATGAAGTGTTAGTAGATCAAATATAACAATACATAGAAAAGATACTATATCATGACTAAGTAGGGTTTATCTCAGGAACACAAAGTAATTTCATGCTCAAAAGCAATCAAGGTATTTACCATATTAACACACTGAAAACAAAAACCCATGTGATGATATCAATAGATGTAAAAAAAAGCATTTGACAAAATCTAACATTTATTCCTGACAGAAATTCACATCAACACTTTCACCACTTTTATTCAACATTGTAGTAAAGGTTCTAGGCAGTGCAATAAGGCAAGAAAAAGAAGTAATAGGCATCCACATCAGAAAAGAAGTAGAATGGTCTTTATTCACAAACATGACCATAAATAGAGAAAATCCAATGGGAACTACAAAAAAAGTTACTGGTATGAATAAGTGAGCATAGCAAGGTTTCAGGATACAAGATTAATATACAAAAAGTAATTATATTTCTATACACTAGCAACAAACAGAAACTGAATTTTTTTATAGTTTCTTTCAGGGAGCATTTTAGAAACTGAATTTTTAAAATGCCAATTATAATAGCACCAAAAGTATAAGATACTTAGAAATAAATCTGACAAAATATGTGCAAGATCTATATCCTGAAAACAACACATTGCTGAGAGAAATTAACGATGACATAATAAAAGGAAAGATATACTGTGTTTGTGGATCACTATGTGCACTATTATTATTAGGCTATCAATTCTCCCCAAATTGATCTACAACCCAAATATAGTCCCAACAAAAATCCCAGAAGGCTTTTGAAAAATAAATTGATGAGATGATTTTATTGACAAAATGATTCTAAAATTTATATGGAAATATAATGTACCTAGAATAGCCAAAAATTTTTAAAAAAAATTTTTTTAACTGTTTATTTTTGAGAGAAAGCACGCACTTGAGTCAGGGAGGAGCAGAGATGGGGGACACAGAGAATCCAAAGCAGGCTCCATGCTGTCAGTGCAAAGCCCAACTCAGGGCTTGAATCCAGGAACCCTGAAATCATGACCTGAGCCAAAGACCAACACCCAAACAACTGAGCTACCCAGGCGCCCCTAGCCAAAGAATTTCTGATAACAAGGAACAAAGCTGTAAGATTTATATACTCTGAATAAAAGACATATTACAAAGCTATCATTATCAAGACAGTGTGGTGTTGAAGTGCCTGGCTGGCTCAGTGGGTAGAGAATGTGACTCTTGATCTCAGGATCATGAGTTCAAGCCCCACATTGGGCAAATAACTTGCTTTAAAAAAATAAACGATAGGGTGGTGTTGATACAGACAATATATCAATATAAACAAATAAAATGATGGAACCAAAAAGAGCCCAGAAATAGATTCATAAATACACAGTTAACTGATTTTCAATAAAGGTGAAAAGCAATTCAGTGGAGAAAGGATGGAAAAAATATGGTGCTACCACAACCGGATATGCATATGCCAAAAAACAAAACAAAACCCTTCCATTCACAGCTCCTACCATGTATAATAACATTCTAGACTTGAATTTAAAAACTTAAAACTACAGATAACATATGTTTTCACATATAGGTGGATTAGGAGGAACTTAACGGAGGACTGTGGGGGAGAAGAAGGGGAAAAATAGTTGGGGAGAGGGAGGGAGGCAAACCATGAGAGACTCTTGAATGCTGAGAACAAACTGAGGGCTGATGGGGATGGGGGAGAGGGAAAAGGGGGTGATGGGCATGGAGGAGGGCACTTGTTGGGATGAGCACTGGGTGTTATATGGAAACCAACTTGACAATAAACTATGAAGGGAAAAAAAATAAAAATAAAATTCAAAAAAAACCTTACAACTATAAAACTTTCAGAAGAATAGTTAGGAGAAAAAGGTGTTTTTTTTTTTTAATGTCCTTATTTATTTCTGAGAAAGAGAGAGACAGAGTGTGCAGGGGAGGGTCAAAGAGAGAGGGAGACACAGAATCCGAAGCAGGCTCCAGGTTCTGAGCTGTCAGCACAGAGCCCAACACAGGGCTCAAACCCACGAACCGTGAGATCATGACCTGAGCCGAAGTCGGACGCTTAACCGACCGAGCCACCCAGGTGCCCCAAGAGAAAATATTTCTAAAATACAATACCAAAAGCATGATCCAGAAATTAAAAAACTGATAAACTAGACATCATCAAAATTAATATCTGCTCCTCAGAAGACACTGCTAAGAGAATGAAAAGACAAGCCACAGATTGAGAGAATATTTATCTAATAAATGACATATATGCAGAATATATATGTAAGAGAACCCAATTTTTAAAATGGGGAAAACCATAAACACTTTACCAAAAAATATATAAATGGCAAATAAGTACATGAAAAGATGTTCAACATCATCAGTCATGAAGAAAATACAAAGAAAAACCACAATGAGATACTGTTACACACCTACTACAATGTCTAAAGCCATACAAAGTTTTAGTGAGAATGTGGAACACCTAGAACTTTCAGTCATTACAAATGGGAAAGTAAAATGGTACAACTGCTTGGACAAACAGTTTGGTGGTTTCTTATAATATTAAATATGTACCTACAGTATGATGCAGCTATTCCACTCCTAGGTATTTACCCAAGAGAAATTAAAGTATATCCCCATACAAAGGCTTTTACACTAATGTGCCTAACAGCTTTATCTGCAGCCAAAAATCTAGAAACAATTCAAATGTCCATCAACAGATAAACAAATGATATATCTATACAATGGAACACTATTCAGCAATTAAAGGGAACCAACTACACACCATGTAGGATGTGACATATACGACAAGGATGAACATCAAAACATGATGCTAGGTGAAAGAAGCCAGACTCAAAAGACTATACACATTGCATGGCTCCATTTACATGAAAAGTCCAGACAAGGAAAATTTATAGAGAGAGCAGATTAGTGGATGCCTGGGACTGAGAGTGGGAGTGGGGATAGCACAAGGGAAGTTTTTGGGGTGACAGAAAAAATGCACAACTCTATGCTTAATAAAATCACTGAATTGTATGTTTACAAGGAGTAAGTTTTATGGCATATACCTCCATAAAATTGTTAAAAAGGAGAATAATGTATGATTCCACTTATATAAAAATTCAAGAAAATCTATATAAACCTAAAGCAAATCAGTGGTTGTCGTGAGATAAGGGAGGGAGTAGGAAGGACAGATTATAAAGGGACAGGAGGAAACTTAGGGAGTAATGGATATGTTCATTATCTTTTTTGTGGTGATGGTTTTACGGATAAATTTTTGTTAAATCAAATTGTATACTTTAAAGATGAACATACAGTTTATGATATGTCAATCACACTTCAAGAAAGCTGGTTTTTAGAAGTATGATAACCACAGAAGAGAAAGCATTTGGTGTGGCTGAAGTGGAGAGCAGAGGAAGTTCAGAAGAGCCGTTCATATAACCAAAAATATTTTTTTAATGGTTGCACAACTTCAACTTTCCCCTTATTAGACAGACTGCTTCCATTTTTTAATTAAATAAACAGCATCTCATCATTGTGTGTGAAGCTCTTACTTTAGGAATTGCTGCTTTTGAATACAGTCCCCAAAATAAGAGTATAAATATTTTTAAGCAAGGCAGGCAGGTTTTTATTTTTAAAGAATTTGTTTATTATTTATTATTATTAAATTTTAAACAGGCAGGAACAGGAGATATGGAGCAAATTATTTTACTTCAGAAAACTATGAGGCAATACTGAAAATCTGAAGAGGATGATATAGGGTTGAGACTTGGATGAAATTTCCTTAGGCAATTTTTTTCTGGCACTTGACAGAAATCATAAAAACCAACCTAGTTCTGAACTAACCATAAGTCATATAATCATGCCTCAGGTGCATACACCTATTTCATCTTCAAAGAAGCTTTATTCAGAATGATGAGAGGCTTCTATTCACATTCTCTTTTGCCATTTCTCTCTAGCTCCTTCTACCACTTCTCCATTCTCTCTTTCTCCCCAGGCCTAGCTGGGGCTGCCCTCCCCCAATCAAACAAGTCAGCCCAGTGATTAATACCATAATTCAAGATGACCCGAAAAACCTCCACCATAAGCTATTCGGTTTTGAGTATCAGGAGCCTGCAGGGCCACACAGGATGTTCACACTTATCCAGGTCATATCATCACAGTCCAGGTAGAAGGCCCTCCCTGGCAATAGCCACCCTGGTGACTACTTAATACAAAAGAACGAATGGTTCATAAAAATTGAACTTTGGACACATTTTGACTTGAGACACAACTGTATTAAAAACAAAAACTATCATTGTCATTAACAAAAATCCTACTAGAGGAAAGACTGTCTTCCTACAATAGCAAAGCCATTGGGGTTTAAAGACTTTCCAACCCAGTTCTCAGCAACTAAAGCTGTGGCTGGAGAACGGGACAGGGTTTATTTTTGCAAGCAGTTAGTTACAAAGTTATGTGTTCTCACAGTCTCTTTGCAGAAACTAAGACCACCATGAAGAGAGAAACGGGGAAAGATGACAAGGGTGTTGGCTAAGAGATGGCTGGTTTTGAGACTTTCTTCCCAAGGCTCTAGGTGTGCCAATTAGCAATGCTCTATTAACCCATCCACACCAAAACCTTCATCACTGCTTGCCTCCTAAGTTAACTTAGCAAAGTAGCCAACAGGGGTACTTGGCTGGCTCAGTCAGTGGAGCATGTGACTCCTGATCTCAGGGTTGTAGGTTCAAGCCCCACGTTGGGTGTAGTGATTACTTAAAAAAAAAAAAAATCTTAAAGTAGCCAACAAACACATTTTTAAATTCACTTCATATAGTAAAATAGATTTTAAAAGATAAGCAGATAAAAGAACCAGAAAACTTAGATTAGAGGAGAAAGGGAAGAGTTAAGGGGAGAGAGGAATAAGGAAAGGGTATTCTAGTTCAGGCACTAATACTTTTGAGAAAAGAACAGCACAGTTGCAGGGATCTCTGCACACCCACACCAAACAAGGGCACAGGCTGCCTAGTTTTTCTCTCAATGCAATAAGCCAGTAATGTAAGGTTAGAATTGGGGTGGGGGGTGACATTTAGTGCATATGTGTGCACACAGACAGTACTAGAAGGGCCTTGGTCACTGAGGGGTAGCAAAGTCATACAACTTACTCAGGCCAGAGGGCTGGAAGGGGGCCGGAGGCTAAACAATTTTTGGTAAAAGTTACTAGCCTGTGCGCTGCCCAGATAACAGAGAATGAAAATCTGAGGGAAAGTAAGCCCTGAGGAATTCCAATTATATCAGGAAACAATAGCCAGAAGAATAAATGAATGCTTGGCAAAAATTTCATAACACTAAAGTATTATAGGAAAGATTTTTTAAAAATCATAAAAAAGTTGGGGCACATGGGTGGCTCAGTCGGTTAAGTGTCTGACTTCAGCCCAGGTCATAATCTCATGGTTAGTGAGTTCAAGTCCTGCGGGCTCTGTGCTGACAGCTCAGAGCCTGGAACCTGTTTCAGATTCTGTCTCCCTCTCTATCTGCCCCTCCTCCGCTCACTGTCTATGTCTCTGTCTTAAAAATAAGCATTAAAAATTTTTTAAGGGACACCTGGGTGGCTCAGTCGGCTAAGCGTCCAACTTCGGCTCAGGTCACAATCTCACGGTTCGTGGGTTCGAGTCCCGCATCGGGCTCTGTGCTGACAGCTAGCTCAGAGCCTGGAGCCTGCTTCAGATTCTGTATCTCCCTCTCTCTCTGACTCTCCTCTGCTCATGCTGTCTGTCTGTCTGTCTGTCTCTCTCTCTCTCTCTCAGGAATACATAAAACATTAAAAAAAATAAAATGCTTTAAAAAAATTTTTTTAAATAAATAAAAATCAAAACAAAATGATCAAGCAAAATACCCTGAAAACCAAACCAAATCAAAACATGGGATCAAGGGAGACAGAACTACCCGGGTCTTGTACTTGGTTATGCAAGGCTCTTCTCTTTTGCTGCCCACACCCCACACCTCTATCTGTTGGTAAGATGTAGAGTCAGCACAAGAATTTTCCTTGGTAAAAAAAGGCAGCAGAGAGGTGCCCAAAGGCTTGACTCATTTATCCTCTCAGACATTTGTCCCACAGAAAGGCACTGGCTTATAGAGGATGAAAGGCTATGGTTACTGACTTGAAACAGGGAGATGGTGGTGGGATAGAAAGGGGCGCCTCAGTTTTCCAAACCTTCCATGTGGGGATACCTAACTTGATCTTCATTTCCTGGGCTCAGAGAGCATTTCTCAGCATTCCGCAAAGCTGGACTGGCAGCAATTAACTGCCAATGGCTGAACTGCAATAAGCCTTCATGCTCCTCCTGCTGACAATTCAGAGGTTCGCCACACAGAAAGGACAGCACTTAAACCAAGCAGTACAAGCCTCTCCTTCTTTAAGGTGATATAGAGGGGAATAAATTGGTGACATTCCTTTCCATTTTTGGATTTGCAAAAGGTCCACAATACCGGCTCTTAGATAAAATGTATGTATGTCTCCAAAAGAATGAAGACTGTTACTAACAACCCAGCTCTGTAGGCATTTCAGGCAAGACGAGAGCAATTTATGATACAATTTCTTACCACTTTGGATGCAGAGTTGCTTGACCTACCTTAGTGCCAACAGTACAAACTAGAAACTAGTACTGCTAGCCAGCCATCCCTAATTAGAAGAAGATCTGCAGCGTATACACTTCCTTCCCTTTCCCCAGTGCATTAAGCAAAAGTTTGAGCTGCAAGTCCTCTCCTAAAAGAAATGCCTACCAGTTAACTATTCTGAATGCACAAGGTGATTCTACCCCCCTTCCAGAATTATCTATGGCCTCAAGCTCCTACAAATGGCATATAAGGTTAGACATAATTTGTCTGGAACTGAAGAATTCACTTTGCCCTATTTTTTAACAATGCTTACAGTTCTCAGCAAGTGATGCCAACCTATATAATGCCTCTGTGCAACACTACACAAAGGCCCCTTCCCACTCTTGGGGCTCATATTTCAATATTCCTCCCCCCATGTCCACCCACTCTCTGTTTTAGACCATAAAGCTCCAAATCCCATTCCTTAGCAGCAATTTACTGCCACTGTCCACTGCAGGCGAACTAGAAGGAAAAGTACTCCCCAGGCAACACAACCCCAGGATCTTCCTTCCAAGGCACAGTTGAATTCTCTAAGGCCCAAATTTGAGTTTTTACCTTCTTCCAGGACACTGCCAGGCCTCCATCTACCGTATTTCTCATTCTCCTAGTCTATTTCTCATTTTACTGATCACAGTATCTGGAAGTTTGCTGGAACTGGCTCATCTGACCTGACTGTGCACATCTCTCTGAACTCATGTTGGAAGTTCCAAAATGGTCATGGTGGGTGTATTTACACCATGGAAATGGACAACATCTACAACTCAGTGCTTGTTTCTGGGTTTTGCAGGAAGGGAGGGACCTGGTTGTTAAACATTTAACACCACAACTGTTTTCCCTAAAAGACCTACACTTCCTCTCCTGTGAAACCTAACTTCCTTTTCTTTCTACCAAAAATTTCATTTAATCACCTAGAATTTCTATTCCATGATCAAAAACCACCTAGAAGCTCAGTCATTTCCTGTTTTATTCCCTATACCTCCTGCAGGACAGCCTACATAATATACAGGATACAGTGCAAAACAAAAATGTAGGGTCCCTTATTCAAAAACTATTAAGAATTTCAAGACAATGATAGCAGCACATAAAACTGAGAAAGGCCTAAGTGTGAGGATTTGTACAAGTGCACAGGTCACATGCCCATAAAGTGGTCCTTGAACCCCTATTCTTAACTGTGAGCGTGCCCTTCCCTAAGTATACTATTTCCCATGTATCTCTGCAATATGAGGGCTCTTTACTCTCCCATACTTCATGAGTGAAGGCAGGTTAGTATTTCATTCACTCCCCTTCCCAATGCCTTTTGCAAACCATTGCTGTTCTACTTTTGTAAAACCTCTCTCCTCTGCCATCTTACTGCAATTCAACTCTTACCACGCTGTCCTCTCCCAACTCCCTCACTACTCCTTCTGTTGTGCTGAGGGCTTTGACAACTGGCTCGCAAAACTCCTCTTTACCCCAAATCCCTGCCTAAACAGTAACAGGGTTAAGAGGACAGACTCTGGATAGAATCAGAGTGCCTGGGTTCAAGTCCTGGTACTACCATATACTAGCTATTATTGCCTTGGCCATGTTCCTTAACCTCTCTTTTCCTGAGTTTCCTCATTTAAAAAATAGAGACAGTTAACAGTATTTCATAGGAGTTGTCATATGGATTAAAAAAGTTAAAACATGTCAAGGGCTGAGAATGGTAAGTGCTCACTCAGTAAACAGTAGCTATTGCTATCATCATCATTATCATAAACTCTATCTCAGTGTCTACATGGATAACTCATGCAACATGTATTTTTAGTTTCCTGAGTTCTTTGAGCTCCTTGTCTCCAATAAACTACTCTACTCTACCCCAGCAACCCTCTTCCACAGCTGCAACCTAGATCCTGTAGACACCAGAACTTCTCCACCTCCAAAATCTCAGATGATCTTAGATTCAAATATCCCATCCTTGGGGTGCTCAGTCAGTTAAGTGGCCAACTCAATTTTGGCTCAGGTCATCATCTAACAGTCATGGGATCAAGCCCTGCATCAGGCTCTGTGCTGCTTGGGATTTTCTCTCTCCCTCTTTCTCTGTCCCTCTCCTGCTTGCTTGCTCCCTCCCTCCCTCTCTCTCAAAATAAATAAACTTAAAAATATATATCCCATCCTCTGATGACTACTTCCGGTTTTACAGGACATACATTTACTTGTGCCTCCTAGATCTGTCTCTCATCATGGAAAACTCTAAATGCCAAACTCCTCTATCAAATCTCTGTCAGTCAGTCCCTCTTATATTTGCCTCTTTTTCTATCTTCCTAATCCACTCTCTTGACAATAACCTCAATTTCCACGCCTCTATTTCCTTCTATACAAGACTGGCAAAGTTTCAACCTTGGGTAAATCAAACTATCAGTCTTTTCTTGACAGGGCCGCTGAAGGCCGCTGAGGAGACCCACAGACCTGCAGGGACGAGTACCACTGTTAAATCCGTAGTCTCTGTCTTCAGTGCTACCAGCAGTCTATTTCCTTACCTGCTTGGCCCTCTCCCAGCCTTCATAATGGCTGTTTCAGACCTTTACCACGGTCTCCAAACCTATGCTTTTCCTGCCTACTACCTACCTATGCCCATTCCACGTACTTCCGCTTCTACTCGCAGCAAATGATCTACCCCACTTCAGAAAAACAGGCATGAGGGGGCGCCTGGGTGGCTTAGTCGGTTGGGCGTCCGACTTTCGCTTAGGTCATGATCTCGCGGTTCATGGGTTCAGGCCCCGCGTCGGGCTCTGTGCTGACTGCCAGCTCAGAGCCTGGAGCCTGTTTCGGTCTGTGACTCCCTCTCTCTCTGACCCTCCCCTGCTCACGCTGTCTCTCTCTCTCTCCTAGAAATAAATAAAACATTAAAAAAATTAAAAAAAAAACAACAACAGAAAAACAGGCATGAGATTAGAACTACCACAATTTCCTTCGACTGAACCTATAACCCACCTTTGCTACACCTATATTCACCTATTTCTTCCTTCCTATCATCATGAAGGAGATGTGTCTCCTTCTGCTTAAGGCTAATCTTGGTCCTCTGTGCTCTGGATTCAAACCCACTCACCTGTAAGGCACTAGAATGTGTGCTTCTCAGACCAGCAGCACTGGCACTCCCCAGAATCTGTTACAAATGCAAATTCTCAGGCCTCATTCTAGACCTACTAAATCAGAAACTCTGGAATTGAGGCCAAACTGTTTTCAACAAGGCCTCCAGACGATTCTAATGTGTGCTAAGGTTTGTGAACCATCATTTTAAGGAATTATTCGTTGTTTATCCCCTTTCCTGTATTTTCAACCTCTTTCTCTAGTACAATGGTTCCCTTGCCTTGAAGAGCTCATTTGATTGCTCCATGTACATTCTTGCTTCTCTACAATCTATTCACCACATAGCAACATATCTGATCAAGTTATCCCCTACTTAAAATTCTTTAATGACTTCTCACTGACCTGAAGATAAAGACCAAAAGCTTAAGAAGGCATGGAAGCTCTCTACAGCTCACAAGCGTCCTCTTTCACCTTTGGCTTTCTTCGTTGAACATGACCAGCCTCTCTCAACTTCTTGATCTTGCCACACTCTAGGGCACCTAACAAACTTTGAAATTGTTAGCTTTCTGCTTGAAATACTTTGCCTGCTTCTTTTCCAAACTCCTTCCACATCAAGTCTCAACTTAAACTTTCTTTAAAGTACCTAACCGTACCCCTTAGTCTCAATTAAGTCCCTGTTAGATGCTCTTCCAGCACTCTGCACTTATCCTTTTAAACCTATATCAAGTTACAATTATTTAATTATTATAAACATAATGTCTGTTTTCCTTTATAGAGTATAAACTCTGCTGGGGGAGAAATCATGTCTCTCTTGTTTACCATAATATCCCCAGTGTCTAGCTTAGTATAATACCTTGCACACAGGAAATAGGCAAAAAATATTTGCCAAATGACCAAGCCTTTGCATGCACTGTGCCTATGTCCCCAGCGAAATCCTACACATCCTTCAAGAAATAGATTAAAGATGGTTACAGGGGAGGGGGGTGGGGGACAGGTGAAACAGGTGAGGGGGATTAAGAGTACACTTAACTTGATGAGCACTGGATAATATATGGGACTGTTGAATCACTATATTGTACACCTGAAACTACTGTTAACACTGTATGTTAACTACACTGGAATTAAAATTTTTAAAAAGAGGATTATAATCTAGTGTAGGTAATAAACACTTAAAGAGAAAAAAGAAATAATATAAATTAAACATTTCTGGGGCGCCTGAGTGGCTCAGTCGGTTAAACATCCAACTTCGGCTAAGGTCATGATCATACAGTTCATGGTTTCGAGCCTCATGTCGGGCTCTGTGCAGACAGCTCAGAGCCTGAGAACCTGTGTCTCACTCGCTCTCTGCCCCTCCCCCACTCATGCTCGCTTGCTCACTCTCTCTCTCTCTCAAAAATAAGCAAACATTAAAAAGAATTAAAAAAATAAATTAAACATTTCTGTGAAGTCTTCCTTGCACATACATACCATCTGCCTGCTCAAATGAATCACTTCCTCTTTTCTGTTCCTACTGTATTGTGTATATAACTCTACTAATGCAATAATTACACACTATTATAAATACCCAACCTTTGGGTCTGAGTCTCCACTACTCTATAAACTCCCTGAGGGCACAGGCCATATCTTGCTCACCTTTCTATCTCTAGTGCTTAGCAAAGTACCTGACATTGACAATAGATGTCTAATGTTTATGGGCATATTAAAACTAAGACTGTATCTCTAATACTGCACTGAAAGGTTTTTTCCTAATATTAAATCTGCATTCTAATCCTAGGTTTGTTATTCACTAGCTGCGCAATCCAACTGTTTAACCTCACTGGGCCTTGGTTTCCTCACTAGTAAGACAGGGCTAATAATACCACCTTGGGAATATTACTATGAAAATTAAATAAAATGACATTGTACAACAATTAGCACACATAGTGCCTGGCATGTAGTAGCTTCCCCACTCTGGCTTCAACTTGATAGAGACAACTAGGACAAAACAAATACAAAAATAAGTCAAGCAATCAAGGGAGGCTGAGCACAGAGTGAGTCACTCCTTTTAATCATTTGCCCAGGAAGATCAACAATGAAGAAGCATAACAAGCAGAATAAACTCTACTGGTGGTATCTCCCTTGGCATACAAAGCTTGGTGAGAAGTCACCCCAAAGACCTCTTGGTTAATGGCCACATCTGGCTCCCCAGCCCAGTAAGTCAGGTCTTAGTCTGTGGTGCCAGGAATGGCTACTTCAGACTGGAATAGAAACTACATAAGGAAATGTATTTACATGTGGGAGATGGGGAAGAGGGAAGACAGCTTGAATGCAACCACATCAATCAAATGTTTTGCAATCTGGCAGAAAATACTGCGGAACTGTTGGTGAAGACTGACACCACACAACTCACAACTACATTTACCTATAGTCAAGAACCAGCTTAGACTAGACAACAAGCAGATTTCAGCTTTTACCAAAACAACGGTCAGACTTGTAATGTAGTGAACATCTCTGAGGTCCAACTACACTTGTAACATCTGGGCAACACCCACAAAGATGACACCAAGCAGCTTTATACATATACTCCTCAGCATAGAGTGCTTCCCACAGGCAGCTTCACTGCTCATGTGTGTCAAATGTGAAAGCAGACTCAACAGTTTGTCTGCTCCTTATTCATAATAAGCTTACCTCTGCAGAACCACTGGTATTCAGATCACCTCCTTCCTTGGAGTCATTCATTTCAGAATGCTGTGTCACTATATGTGTAGTTACTTCTTCACTGGGACTCTCTCTCTTCCGAAGCTTCCTGATTAAGCTCTGCTGGTCAACAGAAGATACAGTGGGTCCAAGTGGAGCTCTGGATGGACTCTGTCTCCTCCAAAATACCCTGCTCCAACCTAGCTCCAGAATATGTGGTTCATCTTCTTCAGGTGGATAGCCCAAATCATTTGCAGTTTGGAATTTTTTAAAAAACACCAGCATGGAATTGGAAGAGTCTGTCCTAAAAGCCTGGCAGCTCCGGGGCCTGCTGCAGTCTGCCTGAATGCACATCCCTTCTAACCACCAAAAGGCATGGCAGGCAGAATCCTGGCAGCAAGCAGCCCAACACAACTGGAGAGAGGGGGTTCCTTCAAGAAGCCGGAGGTGATTTTCTCCCCCAGATCTCAGGCCAACACCAAATTCTGTCTTCGCTTGCTGGCACCTGCTCTCATTGGCATCTAAAAACAAGGAATGAAAACATTTTAAGATGTAATAAAAACACTATTGATCTGTACAGTGCCCTGAACACCAACATTTAAGGCTATTTTGAACACTGGTTTTTAGGAGGGTGGGAAAGCTGTCTAGTAAGTGGAACAGAAGAAGCAAAATAGAGTGTTCTTTTTTGGCTCAGGAGACTTTAGCATATAGAAGTACTGTTCCACATTCATCGGTGGTTCCCATTCTCAATGAGTCCCTTCCACACAGACCTTTCATACAGAACTCCAGTTCATGAAACAGAAAAAAGCAAGACAAACAAAATAGCTATTCTGCTGTAAGTGTATGGAGAGATGGAAGGCAGAGTCCCACCACTTGACCTTCCACTCACATCCTAGCCTTTCTCAGGGACAATGCAAGCACTATGGGACCCAAAGAACAGGTAGTGGAACAGGATGGAATAGTCCTCCTATCCCCACCCACTGAACTGGCAGCAACACAAACGGAGTATTCTTAAGCTTTGACAGGTTACAGGTTCATCCATTTTCTAACCAACTGTTTGCCAGAGTCAGGAGGTGTTGCATATCATGGTATCAGCCAGAGCTGATCAGTAGTCAGATTACCAAAAAGTTTAAGTGTGATTCTGCCAGAATGAACTTCCTACTGACAAGCCATGTCATCACAAGAAACAAAGGAACAGAAGGACAACAGTGACCTACTGTGGTTAATATAAATAACATGGTCCAAAATTCTGGCTACTGTTCCTTATGGATAAAATTTTGGGCTACTGAATGACTTTAAGCATGTGCTCTCATCAGCAGCACATATACTAAAATTGGAACGATACAGAGAAGATTAGCATGGCCTCTGTGCAAGGATGACACACAAATTCGTGAAGTGTTCCATATTTAAAAAAAAAAAAGAATTACTTTAGGCATGGGATTAATTCTCCTGAAATATTACGTCATTTCTGTTTTATTAGATGAAGTAAAGTCAAAGCATGTTCTAAATGAAAGCTATTGTACAGAGCTCATTTTAAAGTCTTAGTTACATAGATATCTGTACCCAACTATGGTCAGGGTTATACAGGGCCAGAACCAGGGTGAGGCAAGATAGATGCCTCAGGCACAAAACTTAAGGAAGAATATATTCTAGAGTCATGTAAGTACAGAGTTGGCTTACCCAAACTTGAGCGTGAACACCTCCTTAAATTTTGTGCCTTATGTGTCTCTTTCTTCACCCTAGCTCTGGCCCTGGGGTTAGAACACAAAATATCTTTTAAAATTACACACAGAAGGGGTGCCTGGGGGGTTGGTCATCCAACTCCGGCTCCGGTCATGATCTCACGGTTTATGCGTTTGAGCCCCTCATTGGGCTCTGTGCTGACAGCTCGGAGCCTGGAGCCTGCTTCGGATTCTGTCTCCCTCTGTCTCTGCCCCTCCCCCACTTGTGCTCTCTGTCTCTCAAAAATAAAAACAAACGTAAAAAATTTTTTTTAAACAAATATATAAAGAAATAAAATTACACGCAGAAAATATGCAGTAGAACCAAAACACTGAAGAGATGGATAATCATGTCTGCACATACACATAACTGAAAAAGGGCTATGACTAACCAGAGCAACAATGTAACAATCAGCCAAAGTCAGGGCACCTGGGTGGCTCAGTCAGTTAAGCGGCCCTTGGTTTCGGCTCAGGTCACACAGTTCATGGGTTCTAGCCTCACATTGGGCTCCACGGTAAAGATGCGGGGCCTGCTTGAGATTTTCTCTCTCCCTCTCTCTCTGCACCTCCCCTACTCACACTGTCTCTCTCTCTCTCAAAATAAATAAATAAACTTTAAAAAAAAGAGTTTAAAAAAAAGGAGTAATCAGCCAAAGCCCACTTGACTCCCAGGAAATACTTACAAAATGTCCAGCAGACTAAGTGTGAATACCAATCAACTGAGAGGTAAGAGAAATAAAGGCAGGCTTCTGGATGACTGAGCAGGCGCTATGGAAGCCAATCTGCCATTGTTCATTAAAAGAAAAGAGAGAGACATTGGCACAAACCTAACATCAGACAAGGCAATTTAGAAACCTAGAAAAAATAGAACTTCCTTAAGAAAAATGAAGAAATAGCAACAATGAAAAAAATGAAGCTACCCAGAGCTACAGAAATACCCCTCATATCCTCATCCACCTTCCCACACAGTAACCAATGGTATGAATCTTGGTAACAGCTATCTAAGTACACAGACTGTGTTGAATCAATAAATTGTTACCTCAGTAACTACTGTCAGTCACCTTTATATTAACTTTCCCTCATTCTTCTCAGCATAATTCTCTCATATTTAACATAGTGAAGAGGTCCACACAGATAAAAATAACACGCACTTTTCTGTAAGCCACTATTTCATTTAATTTTTAAAATCTTCCATGGCCTCCACTTTTGCCCCTGTAGAAGGCATTGCCATAGGACTTGCCCTCTAGCCATGAGTAACCAGAACTCTAGACAAAATATAGGGAACAACTGATTTTAGACCATGAAAAACAGGTGTGTGATCCCAGAGAGAGGAAACAAACAAGGTGTGCCCCGTGACCGCCAGGGCTTTCTGTAGGGCCTCATGCTCCAGATGGTGGCGCAGGGAAGGAGAGCCCAGGCAGACTAGGGCACACTTGCTGCACTTAGGAAACAGTTTGAGGTGAATGTGATAGCTAGTTATTTTGGAACAAACAACCAGAAAGGAGGAAGTTACACAGATTTAGAGCTCCCGATATCTGGATAATGCTCCCTTTTAATCTTTGACTGAATACTAATTTACCTCAAGTGTAGGTTAAGAAGACATGAGGGAAATTAAAATATATTTGAACTGATTGAAAATGAAAACATAACATATAAAAATTCATAGGATGCAGTTAATGCAGTGTTTAGAGAGAGCATTTATAGCTTTATTTATTTATTTTAAAATTTATTATTGAGATAGAAACAGAACATGAGTAGGGGAGGGGCAGAGAGGGAGACACAGAATCTGAAGCGGGCTCCAGGCTCCGAGCTGTTAGTACAGAGCCCGACACGGGGCTCGAACCCACAAACCATGAGATCATGACCTGAGTCAAAGTCAGACGCTTAACCAACTGAGCCACCCAAGTGCCCCAATTTTAAATGTTTACTTCAGAAAATAAGAAAGGTCTAAAATCGTTAATCTAGAGAGACACACATGGAGAAGGCTATGTAATGACAGAGGCAGACACTGGCGAGACACAGCTACAAGCCAAGGAATACCAATGACTGACAGTGACCACTAGAAGCTAAGAAGAGTTGAGGAAGGGTTGTACCCAGAGTCTCAGAAGGAACAAACGCTTGATTTTGGACTTCTAGACTCCAGAACCATTGATTTAACAGGATTTTCTGAAGAACAGCTAAGGAGACAGAGAGCTCGAGGTTACTAAGAGTCCATATCCAGGAATCTCTGACATTTAGACACATGGCTGAACAGACTGAACAGAGACACTGGGATGCCATTCAGCAGACATGTATATGGATGTGATGCTGAAAAACTATGGGAATCTGGTGTCTGAAGGGCTTCATTTTGTCAAGCCAAAACTAAACACCCAACTGGAGCAAGAGGTAGTGCCCTGGATGGACATATGAAAAGTTCTGCCAGGTGCCTGTACAGTCCAGGAGTACTGGTTTGAAACAAAGATGTCAGTCCTAAAGCAAAACGTTTCTGAAGGATCAGCTCCAGAAGAGTGAACATACAGTGTCATGATTGATAAAGGCCTAGAATGTGAACACAGCAGCTCCACAGAGAAGCGACAAGGTATTGTGCGAAAACCTTTAAATATAATCCCTCCATTATCACCCACAAGAAAACTTATACAGGTGAGATAACCCATTAATGTAAAGAATGTAGGGTTAGTGGGACATCTGGGTGGCTCAGTCTGGTTAAGAGGCCAACTCTTGATTTCGGCTCAGGTCATGATTTTATGGTTTGTGAATTCAAGACCTACATTGGGCAGTGCAGAGCCTGCTTGGGATTCTCTCTCTCTCTGCTCCTACCCCACTCATGTTCACTCTCTCTCTTTCTCTCTCAAAATAAATAAATAAAGTTAAAAAAAAAAAAAAGAATANAGCATGCTCCATGCTGTCAGTACAGAGCCCAATACAGGCTTGATCTCATAAACTGTGAGATCATGACCTGAGCAGAAATCAAAAGTCAGACGCTTAATCAACTCAACCAGGTACCCCAGCTCATTTCCTTTAACTCATCCTAAAATTCACATGAACAAGTAACCTTATAGATATACTCAAGAAGGATTCAATAATTATCAATTATCAGAGATTCATTCCGGAGAGAAACCCCATAAATGCAATGAATGTAGAAAAGCTTTCAAAAAGAATTTTATCCTTTTAAAGTCAACAGAGAATTCATACTAGTCAGAAATCCTACACATATAAAGACTGTGGGAAAAGCCTCTGCTTAGAACCCAGCCCTTACTCATCATGAGAATACACAGTGAAGAAAAAGCCTTTTATTTTTTATTTATTTATTGGGGGGGGGAGAGTGGAAGTGGGGGGGAGAGTGCAAGTGGGGGAGAGGCAGAGAGAGGGGTACAGAGGATCTGAAGCAGGCTCTATGCTGACTGGCTGACAACAGTGAGCCTGATGTGGAGCTCAAACTCACAAACCGTCAGATCATGACCTGAGCTGAAGTGGGGTGCTCAACCAACTGAGCCACCCAGGTGCCCCGAGAAAAGCCTTTTAAATGCAATGAATGTAGGAAAGCTTTCAGGGATAACTTAACCATGGAGACACAATATCAGAAAATCCATACTAGTAAGAAACCGTATTAGTGTAATGAATGTAGCAAAGACTTTAGGCTTAGTCATCAAAAAATACATACAGGAGAGAAACCCTATCACTGAAATAAATGTGGAAAATCTTTCAGGTATATATCCTTTGCTGGAAATCAGAAAACTCACAGTGAAAAGAAACTCTACTGGTGTAATGACTGTGGGAAAGCTTTTATGAAGAGCTTACTGGATATGAGAGAATTCATACTGAACAAAAATCCTATCATTGCAAGAAATAAGGGAAAGCTTTCAGACACAGCTTGGGCCTTGCTGAACATCAGAGAATCTACACGGAGAAAAACCTTAGGAATGTAATGAAAGTAGGAAGACTTTTCCCCAAAGTTCAGCCCTTAAACAACATAAGAAAATTCATAACAAAGAAAGAGCCACCAATTGTAGTTAGTGTGGTAAATCACATGGAGTTAATTCCTCTGAGCATCAAAGATGAGACATTCAATAAATTACACATGTAGCAAAAATAGCAAAAATATTCTGTGCACCTCTATCCTGAAGAACTTCTCACATGTGACATGTTCATTACAGCATAGTTTGTACAGGTGAAATATCTGAAGAATCTAAATGTCTATCAATACAGATATAGTTAGTGTAGAATGCTATGCAGCAACTGAAAACAATGAGGTAGAATTCTATATACAGCAATAGAAATACACCCATGATACTTTAAATTTAAAAAGTTGCAGAATCTACATATGATGGGCTTATATATTTTTTAATGAAGCTTTTTTGTTTGCACATATATATTATACACATTCCAAATGATCTAGAGAAGGCCAAATTTTAAACAAAACAAAAAATTTTAATCAATGATCTATGCTTTCATCATAAAAGCTAGAAGAGTAAATTATACCCAAAATAAACTGAGAAAAGATAAAGATAAGAACAACCAATGAAATGAAAATAAATAAAAAACACAGAAAATCAATAAGACCAAAATCTGGTTGTTTGGAAGATCAACAAAACTGATATAACTCTAGTCTGATTGATGACANAATTAACAATATCAGGAATGAAAGAAGGGATATCACTACTGATTCGAGAAACCAGGGGCAGCAAACTATGGCCTAGAGGCTACCGTGGGCTGCTGTCTATTATTGTACATAAAGTTTTACTGGAACATAGTCACACTCATTTATGTATATAATGTCTACAGCTGTTTTTGCTCCACAATGGCAGAGTTAAGTAGCTGCAACAGTTTTATCTTAACACTCACAAACCCTAAAATGTTTATGATCTGGCCCTTTAATGAAGTTTGCCAACCCCTGGTCCAAGAGAATGTACTTTCATTTGAACTATTAACTAATGAGTAGAGCCTAAATTTAGATGTTAACTTATAGAAGACTGATAAGTTACAAATGATTTTGATTTTTACAGATATGCAAATTGTTCCTGTCTAGTAAAAGATAACCTCAAAGGTTTAATTAAGAAGGCACCTTTTCTTCCCACCTAGCTATTATCCTTATTTCTTTATTCATTCATCCATTCAACAAATATTACAACACATCTGTTTCATGCTAGAATTGCTCTGATGGAGCTTCCAATTTAGATGAGGAAGACAATTAAATAGACACAATAATGAATGTAGGATTAAATTAGATTAAACAGACACAATAATGAATGCAGGACTGCAAACTAATGTAAGTGCTCTGAAGGAAAGAAATTCAGCCTTTACAGAAGAAAGGTAGCTAAATTTGGAATTTGCTGAACAGGTATACTATTACAAATGTGACACGCTATCAAAGATATTCACTGTATGTTGTTTGAAGTGAAAAAAATATTGGAAATAACTTATAAGCTTCTCAATATAGAACTGGTTAAATAAATTAAAGATGATCCATGCAGTTATGGGGATGAATAAAGCTACTCTCTATAGTACTAATATGCAATGATATCTAGGGTACGTTATGTAGAAAAGTTCAGAGCAGTGTGCATAGTATGCTACAATTTGTGTAGGGGGAGAAAGAATATAATGTTTATGCATATATATGCATAGACTATTTTTGAAAGAATATTCAAGTTGGCATGATTGCTTTTAGTAGGGGAAATGAGGTAGCTCGAAAGACTGAAGTGAGAGACTTGTTTGTTCACTAAATACCCTTTTTTACCTTCTGAATTTGTACAATATACATGGAATATCTTTTGAAAGATACATTTTAAAAATTTAAATAAACAGGGGCGCCTGGGTGGCTTAGTCGGTTAAGCGTCCGACTTTCGCTTAGGTCATGATCTCGCGGTTTGTGGGTTCGAGCCCCGCGTCGGGCTCTGTGCTGACTGCCAGCTCAGAGCCTGGAGCCTGTTTCAGTCTGNACATTAGCCTCAATCCTTTTTTTTTTTTAATGTTTTATTTATTTCTAGGAGAGAGAGAGAGACAGCATGAGCAGGGGAGGGTCAGAGAGAGAGGGAGTCACAGACCGAAACAGGCTCCAGGCTCTGAGCTGGCAGTCAGCACAGAGCCCGACGCGGGGCTCGAACCCACAAACTGCGAGATCATGACCTAAGCGAAAGTCGGGACGCTTAACCGACTAAGCCACCCAGGCGCCCCAATGTTTATTTATTTTTGAAAGAGTGTGTAAGCAGGGGAGGAGCAGAGAGAGAGAGAGAGGGCAAGAGAGAACTGCAAGTAGGCTCGACGCCACCAGTGCAGAGCCAGATGCGGGGCTTGAACCCACAAACCATGAGATCATGACCTGAGCTGAAATGGAGAGTTAGATGCTCAACCGAGCCACCCAGGCGCTCCAATAACCAAAGTTCTTAACATAATCTAAAAGATTCTATATGATCTAGAATATGATCCATGCCTACCTTTCTGCCCCCAACTTGCAGCATGCTCTTCCTCTGTCATAATTCCAACTCACCAGGCTTTCTTTCATTCCTCAAATGGACTATGCTCCCTCTGCTAACTGGGCTTTGTGCATGCTGCACTCTCTAGTGGGAACTCTCCTGTCTCCCTTCTTTACCCAGTTAACTCCTCTTATGAGATGTCAGCATAGCCATCATTTCCTCAGAAAAGCCCCCAGGCCAAGTCAGGTCTTTCTACTTATACACTCTTTGAGTCCTATTGCCTCTTTCCTTCAAAGCAATTATAACACTTATAAAATAACATTTCTTTGTGTGATCATCTGCTCAATGTTTTCCCCTCCCACCACACTGTAAGCTCTAGGATGACAGGACCATGCCTGTTTTGTTTTTTTTTTCTCTCTCACCACTATACCTCCAATTCTAGCATGAGACTTGGCACATTACACTGTAGGTGCCCCAAAATATCTGTTTAAACTCTTTTTTTAAATGCTTACTTATTTTTGAGAGAAAGAGAGAGAGTGAGTGAGAGAGAGAGAGAGAGAGAGAGAGAGAGCGCACACACACAGGTGAGTGGGGAAGGGGTAGAGAGAGAAGGAGACACAATTCGAAACAGGTTCCAGGCTCTGAGCTGTCAGCAGAGCCCAAACTCACAAACCATGAGATCATGACTTGAGCCAAAGTTGGATGCTTAACCAACTGAGCCACCCAAATATATCTTTTTGAATAAATGCACAAATAAATGCACATGTGCATGCATGAAGTATTGAAAGAATCCATGAGCAAACTGTCAGGAAACCAGGTGGCCTGATATCAGGTAGGTCATACTGAAGACATCCAGGCTGATGACAAGACTTCAAAAAGAGATGAGGCCCATATACCACAATAAATGAGGGGGGTGAATGATAGTTGGTAGATGAATAATGATTAGGAAGGGTAGGAAGTGGTATAAACCTCAAAGAGCAGAACTTTTTCCCTGACACTGGAGGAGTACTGTTCAAGAAGTGACAGTGACGAATGATGAGGACATCAGTTCCACCTCCAAACTCAGAGACACATGGGATATGGAAGAATGAGCAACCATCGCCTGCAGGCTAGAGGGAAAACCATGTCTTTCTCCAAGAGAAAGCCAGATCTATCTAAGGTCTTAACTCACAAGTTTCAGTATGAGAGGGTTTAATAACACAACAGATTTTTATCACAGCTAAAAGGCTGGGAAGGGAGGGGTGGTAAATGTGAATGAGTTGAAAAACACAAAGTTATACAGGAATATCATGTCAGACTCACACAAATCACAACGGTTAGGCACTTTCTAGCAAGAAAAAAAGGAGAGGATGGAAAATTATGATGATGAACTGATGACAGGGTTTCTGCCTATCCATTCTCGGTACAAATGGTGAAAGCTGTAAGGCAAATCACAGAGGATATCTGTGGAATTCGGGGGAACAGATTTAGACTCAGGAGAAATGGTCAAGGAAATTTATCGGAATTACAAGGTTGAGGGGAAAGCAGCAAAAAATTCTAATTCTCTGGTTGTTGCTAGCAGCTCTGGTCAAATCCAGATCTCTGAAAGAAGAGGAGACAGGGGGAGGGAGCTATAAGACCAATCTGCCCTACAAAGGTCTTCTTTTGCTTCCATGGCTCCCTGAAGAATGGCACATAAGCTACACAACCATGTGGCAGTATAAAAGAGAAACGTTTCATAACCCAAACACTCCCCCTGCTTTGTGAGGTGACCTGGGAGCCTCAGTTAGAGATCTCATCCATTACTCTGGGCTGGAGAGAACCTGTTCAGGGAGGGAAGGAACAACCTGGGGGTTCACACAGGATATTTCAGACTCTCTCTATCTCACTCGTACCTCTTGACTGCTGTATTCTTACAATTATTCCTAAAGCTTAGTAATGGCTAAGATCTCTGATTTATTTGAATCTTAACTGACAATTTGATCCTTTGTCTTAGCTCAAGGGAATAGAGCCTGGGAGATGACAAATGGTCAGCAGCACTTAAGTCTTTGACAGTGACCAGGAGTTTAAAAAAAACAAAAAACCAAACAAACAACAACAACAACAACAAAAAAAAAACGAGAGGTCTGGGGCAAGTTAACTGCCTATGGCATTGTTAAGATATTTAATTCCAGTCAAGAGTAGAGGTACTCTGATCTCTCAGTTCACATGTTTACTTAGTAGGGTTTTGACTGAGTTATTTTTTTTTTTAGTAAATGTTATTTTTAATGCTGCTCCATTATATGTTCAGTAATAAAAATATGGGGGAAAAACAGTTCTTTTCCATCCATTCAGTGGATCATAATTCTTCCTCTTAAAGGGCTAAAAGACATGGGATCCAGATTCAGCTCCAGATCAATCATTTACTATAATTTAATCTTTGGAAAGTAATTTAATCTCTCTAAGATTTAATTTTCATTGTTTTCATTGTTGTTACTCTTGAGAAAAAGAGTTCATCAGAGAAGGAAGCAGGGGAGCACTGGTAGAGTCAATATTGGATTCTAGAAGTAACTTGGATAAAAGGTAAGATGAAAATAAGCTCCAATTTTAGATCAGTTCCTCTCCTGCCCACGCCGCCATAGCCTGGCTCTGCTCCCAGGGCCTAAGCAAAAGCAATATTAAATCCTTACAAAAGGGGGCTTACATAGAACCTTACACTGAAAACCTCTTGGGAAAGTCTGGAACTCACTGCTGGTAGGAGCACGTAGAAAGATTACCCAGGTGGAGAACAGGAGGGCAGAGCCAATCCCTTTCCTTCTAAGCCATGGCAAAGCAGAATATACAGGGCTCCCATATGTATTACTTGGAGAACTCCCAAAACAGGAAGCTCTGGAACTAGCAATGCTTACATATTATTACCGCCTCTCAAAGTACAAAATTCTAATAAATCTAGCACGAAATCTAGACCAGGTTTCATAATCCCCAGCAGCAGAGTGGAGAAGTCTATAGAAAAAAAAATTATTACCAGAGGCAATTCATGAAATACTTCAGGAAGCTGTGAACAACTCTAGAAATACTTAGAGGCAATGCTGTTGCCTCTAGCATTTGTAATTCTCAGGTAACAAGCCCGACTCTTCCAGTTAACTTGGAAACTTCAGAGTTTCCAAGACAGAACTGGCAACCAAGAAGCAAGCAGATACAGAATGCCCACTACTTTAGGAACCATACTGTTATGATCATTGGGAATTCATACTTTAACCAAATTCATCAAACTGTATCCCAAAGGAAAGACTGACATGGTAGAAATGAGAGTAAAGAGGGGCGCCTGGGTGGCTTAGTCGGTTGAGCGCCCGACTTTCGCTTAGGTCATGATCTCGCGGTTTGTGGGTTCGAGCCCCGCATCGGGCTCTGTGCTGACTGCCAGCTCAGAGCCTGGAGCCTGTTTCAGAGTCTGTGACTCCCTCTCTCTCTGCCCCTCCCCTGCTCATGCTGTCTCTCTCTCTCCTAGAAATAAGTTTTAAAAATATTTAAAAAAAAAAAAAGAAGAAGAAGAAGAAGAATAGTTGGTAAACTCTTCTCTTGGAGGGCAGAGGGAAACCAAGTTTCTGTGGATAATAATGCATGGTAAGAACATTATATAAGCAAAATCTGTAATTAGTTTTAATAATCATTGAAACTAAAATTTCACAGCTTTATAATATGGTCAAGAATCCATTCAAAGCTTTCCTTTGATGATTATACCTATAATGAACTATTACCAAGCACCTAAATTTGGCAAAGTCAGTGACTGAACTATGGCTCTACACCAACTGTCTTCCTGCAGCTATAATCAAAAGCATGAATTCTCTCAGAAGCAATAGGTCTCAGCCAAGATGGCTGCCATATGAAAAGAAGACAAGCGGGCATATTATCAATCCCCAAAACAACTGACAGGAACCGTTCAAATACAAACCACCTCAGGGGGCATCCTCCACCTTCCTTTTGACTGTCAGCATGTCTGTCACCTGCACACCCACTAACAAACAAATACAAAAATGGTTCCAGTGACTCTCCACACCAGTTCTCTCCCACGGCAGGGTAGCATATTCAGAAAGCAAAGCAGAGGAGGTAACTAAATCCTCCGAAGGGCACAATCAGGTATTATGAAGTTTGGAAAAAGCCAGGGTAATAACTGGTGCCCTCTCTCCTCTTCAAAAGGGCCAACACTTTTTTCCTCAACTGCACACAGGTTAGAATGAAAGGTGGCAGCAGCCTCACAAAGCAGCCCTTTGAAAAGAAAATTATTACCATTCATTGCTTTTGCTGTGTGCCTAGCTTTGTTAAGAGCACAGTTTGTTAAACTTGTGGTGTAGGTGATTTGTTGAAACTGAACTAACTGCTACACAAGAATCAATAGGCTTTGTGTCCATATTCTGGCTCCTTCCCCTTGACAATATGTAACATTTCCATTTTCCCAAAGACCATTCTGATCAAAGACTAACTCCCCATGGAACCAGCTGCCCAACAGATGTCTCACAGCCACTGTTCACATTAACTCCTGATTGTCTGCTAGACAGCAAACAAGCTTCCGGTGACTCGATCACAAAACCTGAGGCCTATAGCACTTCTCTGATTAAGAGTACTTGGAAGATGAGGCGCCTGGGTGCTCATTTGGTTAAGTATCTGACTTTGGCTCAGGTCATGATCTCATGGTTCATGAGTTTGAGCCCCGTATTGGGCTCTGTGCTGACAGCTCAGAGCCTGGATCCTGCTTCAGATTCTGTGTGTGTGTGTCTCTCTCTCTCTCTGCCCCTCCACCTGCTTGTTCTCTCTCTCTCAAAAATTAAAAAAAGAAAAAAAAAAACATTAAAAAAAAAAAAGAGTACTTGGAAGAGTAAGTCCCCTCCCGTAAAGAAGCCTTGAGGGTACTGGATTGTGGCAAACTGCTGAAGAGAATAATTATAACATCTCCTTAGAAAATGGCAGTATTTACAGGCAAAAGAGGGGGAAAAGGTTCTTTCAATCTTCCTACTTAAGGCAGAATATCAACGCTTTAAAGGACCTATGAAAACCCCCCTCATTTAATCTTGGTTTGATGAAAAAATACATCCACTCTCCAAGGTGAGGTTCATACAGAACCTTCTGGAAAACTGAGTTTAAAAAAACATTGTTTCCAAAAGAAAATCCCATATCAAGATCAATACCCTTACTCCATCTCACCCCATGGGTTGAGGCTTTGGACCCTGAAATAAAGAATCTCTAGACTGTCAACTTACTAGCTGTGTCATCTTAGGTCCCATTTCTTGGTTTCTTCACAAGTAAAAACTGGAATGATGGAATGATGGTAACAGTACCTAAACTCACAGGGTCATTATAGATAAAAAGAAGGTAATCTATGCAAAGTACTTAACACAATGCCTGGTATGTAGTTAAAGCTCAGTATATATTAGCTGCCATTACTTCTGTTGTTACTACAGTGCATTTCAGAGCAGGTACCACTCCTTCCAGGAAGGCTTTCTTGATGAAACATTTACCCCAAAATTCCTCTCTGCAAATCCTCTATCACAGTATTTCTCCCACTGGATCACACACTCTGTGTCTACTTCACACACTCTGCTCTGTTGAAATGCTGGGGTTGTATCTTGTATCTCTGTATTGTAGGCCCAGTAAAATGCTTGGCATATAGAAGGCGTTCAAAGAAAGAATTGTTTAATTTTAAACATTTACCCAAGATTGAAATAAATTTATGCTATTTTTTAAACTAGCAAAATCTAGATGTCAGCTTCACTATGGAACTACATGAATTGTAGTCATTCAAATCAGCTCCTTAATGTTAATTAAATTTTCTTGGCTAAAAGAAGACAGGGACAGGAGAGAAAAGCAAAGTTCTCAGTTCACTAAGAAACAGGAACTGGCTTTCCAAACTGAATTGGAGAGAGCATTCAATGGGAGGTAATGATGAGCTGTGCAAAATGAAACCAAAGAAAAGTGAAATGGATTAAGAGATCATTGAGTCTAAAGTAACCAGCTAGAAAACAGCCTTTCTTGCCTACACTGAAAAATCCTTTCAAATCACAAAGCAATCTTTCCTCATGAAAGGACCAACCAAATTTCAGTTCCCCAAGCTATCTATTTCAGAACACTCCACTCAAAGGAAGGACAGGCTTTCACCACAGAACTTTCTGAACAAAGTGGCAGTGAAAAATAGTTTCCAGTTCACCTAGACAAACAGCCATCCATCACAGATGACATGTAGATACATTCAATTTTCCTTCTCCTGAGCAATAATGGAAAGGAAAAGAATAAAAGCTCCTCAAAGTTCTGGTCACCTAGATGAAAAGACAGAAACCAGTCTATGACAATTCTGACACCTATAGCTTCTACCTGTTATTTATTTTAAAAATCAGAAGTTTGCATTAACTAGCTACAGTTGCTATTAATTTCAAAGACCTATCTGTTAAGGTTTAGTCCAAAGCTATTTTCACAACCAAACTATAAGTGAGAGTATTAATCAAAACATTGGTATAGCTGAAAATAGCTCTCCTGCCATAAAGTCACCTGTTCAAACATTTTTGATCCAGTCATCAAGGGCTTTATAATATTAAAAGGCAGCTTGAAAGCCAATGATTAAACCATGTACTTAAAAAACAAAACAAAACAAAAAAACACCTGTAACTAGGGGGTTACATTGCTGCATATAATATACTCAGAATCTCCTACTTCGCTTTTTCTCCCACCACTTTATGACTAAAAGACTCTGGAGAATGCTGTCAGCAAGAAACACACGCCTCCAAGCCACAGCATGAAAGAACGAACCCACACCTCTCTAAGTAACACGGGCTTTGTACTTCAAAAAGCACAGGTATCAAATGATAACAGATAAACTTCAGCCTGTACATAAAAGTGGTTCTAAAAAGAAATTGTTTTTTTAATACAGAAAGCCCCCAGGTATAGTGTCATGAATCTAGCAATTCCCTATATGGCCCACTTGTAGAGATTATTGTTAAAAACCTGCAGCTAACTGCTGTCTCTGACTGCAGGGCTGATAAATTATTTGCATTCATCACAATCGTACCAACCTTCTCTGGAAACCCACACAATGAACCTTGAATCAGAGCCCTGCTTTGTTTTTCAGGAAGGTTTTTAAAAATTTTTTGCTGGTTGATTTGGTTTTCTAAAGAGAAGGTCATTTGGAGGACTGTGGCAGAGGGATGTAAACTGTATAAAATAGCAGTGAGCTTGGGAGGAAATAAGGGAGAAAACCATGAAGTGCTCTTTCAGCAGATACGGCCAATAGAGGAAAAGTTTGTGTCAATTTATCCATTAAAAATCTCTCCTTTTGGTGTATTATGTAAGTGTCATAAAAAAAAAAAAAACCTGCAGTGGGCTGAACTGGGCCATGTGAGGACTCAATACAACCAAGCTTCGAATACTTAAATATCTTAAACCACTTTTTGCTTATAGCAAATAAAATGCAGAGCTGCAGATGCTTCCTCATCTGTGTGTAAATGAAAGCAAAACTGTGTGAGTAGTTAGTATTCTTAGAATTTTTGAGAGCCAGTTTATTTAAATTAAATCAAAGCCAATCTGTATCTGTACAGAAATAATTTTCTCAGGGCTCTTGTTCTCTAGACTTTATAGAGCTGTACATACTCTTCTCTCTCCCTCTCCTTCTGAGATCAAGAAGTGAAAAGAGCTCTCCAGGTTCAAAACCACTTCACATGAATCTGGGAGAAGGAAGTTCAAAGGGATCAGAGTATCACTCACTCATCTTAGCAGCCTGTTATAGAACAGGGTTCAACTCTTCCCTGCCCGGTTCTTTGTGTTCCCATAGCACATCTTGGAATTTATCATGCTTCTTTATGTTTCTATATCTATCTCTGCTTCCATAGTGTGAACTCTCTGATGACAGGAACTGGGTTTTATTTAGCTGGAGACAGTGTCTGTTGACCTGAATTGAATGTTTCTACAGTGTGTACATAACACCCAGATTTTATCATCAAATGATTTCAATTAAGCATCCTAGAGAAGGTATTAAAAAGGCAGTAAGCATATTTTAAGGCACTGACTATAAGACAAAACATATGAGAACCAGGGATCGCAAATATTAGGAAAGTGCCATCTAGGTAAAGTCATCAACATAATACAGCACTGACATTCAGATAATCTGGTATTGTTCAGTTTATTTACTGTAGTCATGGGGCTTTTAATAGATTTCATTTTGATGACATGTACTACATGTATCTTTCTCTTATACCTCCATTTTCAAATTCACTATAATACACATTCTACTGACAGAAATAAAAATTGGGGCGAAATGGCCAACGCTTCTCACTACCAAATTATCCAGTACGGACTCCCTCTAGCCACAGCGAAATTGACCTTTCCTTATCATCATCTGTAAAATAGCAGTATCACTCTGCTGCTTCAAAAGTGACATTAATTCTACACGGGGCAATAAGGATATCCAAATGTGTGTGTGTGTGTGTCTTTCTCTCTCTCTCTCCCCCTCCCTCTGTCTCTCTCTCTCTCTCTCTCTCTCTCTCGCGCGCGCGCACACACACACACACACACACTCCACAGGCACACAGGAAAATCCTTGAAAATACATCATACACAGGGCCTTCACTCTTTACCTTTTCCTCCCCACTGACACAGGCAGCCATGCTGCGAAGGCAGCAACCCCCACGTGAAATATGAAAGCGTGGAGGCGAAACAGCTCAATCAAAACAGCTTGGAAAGGAAAGGAGGGTATGTTTGTCAGTAAAAAGGCCGTGGAAAGGCCAGACAAGTTTTGCTTCTGCCTTGACCATCCTGGGCACATAACCCTGCTCAAGGTCTGCGTACATGAGCTTAAAGGCCAAGTCCTCCCTTTAACCTTTCAGAGAATGGATAACATGAAAATTCACCCCAGTATTTGAAAAGTGCATTGTGAGAACTGTCAGGGTGCGGCTCATGAGTATACTCTGGAAAGCACAGCTGAGAGGCATTTTGAAAATAGGCAGTTAGGGACTGATGAAATAGAAGGCACAGGTAGAAGAGAAGCTCAGCACTGCTTCAGCACTTGGGGCTGCTTTGCTTCGGGCTGAAAGCCACAGACTGACCCAGCAGGATGCAGATTACTCAACTTTCTGAAATGGAATCTGGCTCTTCAGCTTCTCTCCATAAGGCTGCTTCATTTATTCTGATTAAGACTCACTCATTTTACCTGGCCTACTTCCATAAGCCTCCAGCTGACTCAGGTTGCCCCCAGTTAAGGACAATAAACACTGAGCTGTAGTCACATGCACACACACACACACACATACACGCACGTACCAGAGGAGTCACTTCTTTTAAAAGCCAGTCCTTTCAAAATTTTAAGCCTGAATCTGAAGTTAGAGTACAGAAGTAAAACCAAATCAATATAAACTCCCCATCTCCTAGGTCTGATAATACTAGACATTCTCCTTATTACCTACAAGTGAGAGAATCCACTAGCAGACATTTATTTCAAACACAAATGTGCTGCTGGATTAGAATCAAAGCATAATGTTAAGCCAGTTGGAACAAAGACAGCATCCCTAAAAATCCTGTCATTCACTGGAAGGGTTTAAAAAGGGGAATTGGGGTGAGCTACACTGGGCACTCACCTGAGCGGCAGAGTCTGAAGTTGATGGAGTTTTGGATAGGCCTTGGCCAGCATTCCTGTCTGCTTTTGTTTCTCCTAGAACAGTGTCTGTGATGGCTAATGCACCATGCAGGATATTCTTAACTCCTCCTTATCTTAGGGTATTTTACAGTTTCCTTTTGTGATTAACCAAAGAAATTGGGAATTTGTATAATTTGGTGCTTGTCTGATGCTAAGCATTGGAACTGTGCACCAGAGGGCCTGAGTAACCAACCTGATGCCAAAAATGCAGGGGCACATTGATGCAGAAGAGAGTTTCCAGAGCTTATTGGTTGGGTATACCTAATACTTATGAAGTCACCAGAGAACAAACACTTCCAAGTTAGGGGCAAAGGCTGTAGCTGTCACACTTGCCCCAAATCTCCAGATAACCACTTTCACCGCTTATTTGGGGCCATGGGTTATTAATGGTGGAGAGAGTCAGCTGGATTGAAAGGAAAACTGGAAACATATTGTACACAGGGGCTTCACCTACACAATTCTGAGCAGAGGGTTAGTCTACTGAGACCAGACATCAAATTGCCTAGCCTCCTACATTTCTAGGATTTTGCAAGAACTGAGTCTCCACTGTCATTGAATTATCCGAGGACCCTAGGGAGGCCTTAGCCTTTCTGAAGGGAATCTTGACGCCAGTAACATCATCCCTTTCAAAGACATTTTCTGTTCCCTAGGAATGGCAAAGGAATCAACACACTGCATGCTCCATGAGGGCAGAGACCATGTCTCTCTGACTCACCACCACATCTCTAATTCCTAGGATTGTAGGTACCCAAAAAATATGCTTTGAAGAAAGGGACAAACTCTGGCAAGCTACTTCTGACACAAAATCCAAAAGTGCTATTGAACCAGCCCCAGTCAAAGCAGTAAACTGGCCTACCACAAGGCCTTGCCAACCATGGGCACATCAACAGTTTTGGGGAAAGTGAACCGGGGATGAGGGCCAGGTGGGATCCTGATAGCAGAACAGAGCCCTCTTCCAGAGGAAAAGTATCTTGGCTGAAAGAGGAAATAATTAGTCAGTCATGCTCTTTAGGGGCATGTTATGATCAAGGAAAACACACAACGTAGCTCATCCTATCACAGCTTCAACCAACCACAGGCCTATAAAGCCATGTGAATGGTCTCCTTTTCCTGACAATGCAGAAAGGCCAGCTGCCTGACTGCATTCTACTTCTAAAAATGTGGGAACTGAGAACCCACTGGGCAGAAGTTTAAGAAGCTAGGAGAGACTTCAAACCTGCTGCCCACTGAGTCATCTTGGGGTTAGACAAGAGTTTAACCAAACAGGATATTATGTTATCATGTTACAATGACTACTGTTAACATTTGTTGAACTGTTATTTATGTACCTGGGAGTAGGCCAAGTACTTTGCATGAAACCTTTTACTTAATCCTTTTAACAATCCTATGAGAGGCTCTGTCATTCTCACTTTGTAGATAAGAAACCTGATGAAAGGTGGGTTTCGGTAACACCACCCAGTGTGTAAGAGAACTAGGACTCAGAGCCAGGCTTATCTGACTCCTGAGTCCATCCTGCTCCATCCTGCTACTCTGCCTCCTCCTGTCTCTTGCTCAATGAATAGGAAGGTATCAAGACCAGTTCTTGGAACTTCTCTCTAAAACTTATCTGTTATTGCCTGAAATCAAAAGTGGTTAAAGGAACTTAACCACATAGGGCTGACTTCTTAAGGAAGCTCTTGGATGAAGGATCAGAAAGGAAGTTCAAAAGGCAGTCCCTCAAACCAAAAGCTATGCATTCTGGCCCACACTTTTCAGTACGACTCTTCTGAGAATAGATGTCCAAACACTAACGACACACACAGTTCTTAGTCATGCTCCTCCTAATTCCACACAAGGATTTGAACTGGAAGCTCTTTCAATTAGTAAGATGTTTATACAATCTCCAAAATAAGCCAAAAGGCTTACTTTGGCCCTGCTATTGTTATTTTGTTTTTATAAATTTCTCCACTGTATTATTTCCTCCCTTGAGGAATTCCTAAGGCAAGTCCATTTCAGACAGCTTTTAAATCAAATTGGATTTACTGCCCAGTTATGCCATTGTCTTATCCCTCTTCACTTTGTCACACAAGTTAGGAAATACATTTGTGTTTGCATTATGCTTCTGAAGGGCAAAAAGAACCCACCAAAATTATGCTCCAAGATACAAAGCAACACTTAAGATGATTATCTTTTATTGAAGACTGTTTAGGCAAACACAATTGCTTCATTTCATTGGGACAGAGGCTAATTTTAGAGGATTTTGATTGGTCTTACTTAGGTCAATTAAATTGTGATATAACAAGATCCCAAAGACCTGCTCAATGCTAGCTGAATTTTAGAATCAAAAAGCTCGCATGGTTTGTGTTAACAACCAGAAAACTCTACCTTCCCCCAGCTGCCATATACTCAAGTCATTATCCTACAATCTGAGGAGACAGATTTTGGATTAATAATTTATCACCTTCCTGTACTGCAATGTAGTTAAGAATATAGGACAGTTTGGCAGGAGAAAGTTCCTGCTGAAGGCTCATCACTATGAGATTTATTCCATTAGTCATCCACCTTAAATTAGATGCCCAGCAGATACAAGAAGAGCAGGAATATAATGCCCCCTAAAAAGTCTCCTGAAAATGCTTTTCTCCTAAAGATAAGACCAATGCATGATCAAGATATATTACTCTCTTAAAAGAAAAAGATTCCACTTGGTCTGTCTGGTACAACATTAAAAGAAAAAGATTCCACTTGGTCTGTCTGGTACAACAGGGGCTACAGCCCTCAAAGTGCAGTCAAACGGTAGGGGCAAAGGAGGAAAGTGAGTTCAGGTGCCTCCTGTCCGCCAGGGGCAAATGCAGGCAGTTATGAGAACAAAAAGGAGAATGGCAACGAGTGGGGAAGAGACATCTTGCTAAGCCAGGAGCTGCCTTTGTCCCAGCTGCAGTCTCTATTGGAGGTTGAGGGTCCCACCCAGAGTTTGGGACTAATTAAAAAATAAAATACGGCAGGGGTGCCTGGCTGCCGCAGTCAGTAGAGCATGTGACCCTTGATTTCAGGATTGAGGGTAAGCCCTACACTGGGTATAAAGACTACTTAAAAAAAATTTTTTTTAATTAAACAAATATGGCAGTTAGAGGTAAATGGGGATCAAAATATCATCTTTATAATAAGTGATAATGTGACTGGGGAATATAGCTCAGATGTACAACCACACACGGGCTTTCTAATACTTTCCTATACTTAATTAAATTTACCCAGTTGGACACAGGCAGGCTGTCCTGGCACAGGCAGACCAGTTAGAGCATGGCAGAATGCATGCAAATCCCCAAGACAGGCCATTCCATACAACAGAAGTCTTTTCCAACCTCACCAATCAGAAAAAAAAAAAAAAAATCACTCATCTACTCAGGGAGAGAGCCAGAGAAAAGGCAGAAAAAAGAGCAAAAATCACCTTCCAAATATTGTTCCCTCCTGGAAAGTGAAGGGCCCACTTAATGAGCCAAGAATGAAAAATAGGGTAGGAAAGAACGATTCTCCTCAATGTGAATATTCCAACATGGTGCCATTTCCAGCATTATTTTTAGGTTAATCCAACAAACCGTTATTGCTACCTACTATGTGCTAGATTCTCGGTATGTAACTATAATTAAGGCAATTTCTTTTTTTTTTTTATTTCTAGGAGAGAGAGAGAGAGAGAGAGACAGTGTGAGCAGGGGAGGGTCAGAGAGAGAGGGAGATACAGACTCTGAAACAGGCTCCAGGCTCTGAGCTGGCAGTCAGCACAGAGCCCGACGCGGGGCTCGAACCCACGGACCGCGAGATCATGACCTAAGCGAAAGTCGGACGCTTAACTGACTAAGCCACCCAGATGCCCCTGATTAAGGCAATTTCTTGAAGCAAACACAGAAGTGAGTAATCACAGTAGCCATCTGCTCCCAGTCACATCCACAATGATTACTTCGGTTAACTTACCTAGAACACAGGTTACTCCCTGGCATACCTCATACCAGACTCACCATCTACAATAAATAACTATAAAACTGGACAAAGTATAGAAGACAACTGTTTTTAGTCAGGAGATAACAGGTAGTACAAGGCTGCAGTCCTCGAGAGAGGAAACTTGAAGTGAGCCCTGCTACTATGGCCCAGGTCTCTGTTACGGAACAACTTCCTAACTGCGGCACCGAAAGCTGGAACCCAAACAGAACACAGGAGGCTTGCTGAGCCCAGGAAGCTGAGATCTGAATTTGGCTAGAATTGGAGTGGTGAGACACAGGAGAGGAAGGAGCTGTGAAAAGATAGAGCCCCCGAAGTCCTTAGAGAAGGTCCCCTGCCAGGCTGAGGGCTGGGAGGTAAAGGGCAAGACCTAAGGTTTAGGAGATAGCAGACGCTACAGGGCAGAGAGGGAAACAAAATCACTAGAGATCAGGCAGTGCTGGGGGTAAGAACAGGAGCACTTCAGAATTTGGCTCTGCCAGAGCGAAGAAATCACATTAACACCACAGACCAGCACACACCGGAAAGACCTCACCTCAGGACCAAGGACCACACACTAGAGCAAGACCCACTCTGAACCTCTCCTCACAAAGCCTAACACACACAGGATAGCGTGATATAATAACAGACAGATGTAGAGACACAACAAGAACATTAAAGTTCAAACCAGAGGCCTCAGGGGATATATCCGAAAGGAGCTTCTGTTTACCTGAATCAGAACACCTACCTCACTGAGAAGACTAACAGCACTCTGCATGACATGGGACTCTACAAATAGTGCTTTAAGTGTGGAGGAGAGAAAAGAGTGTGGAATGACTCAGGGATTTCTACCTCAGAATGCAAGAGAAGGTGGTCTCTTCACTGTTATAGGGTCTACAGGAGGAACAGGGGCAGAGGACCATGGGTTTGGTCTTGAGACATTAAGTTAGAGGCAGCTGTGAGCCATTCAGTTGGGACTGTCTGACATACTGCGGCTCTGTGGCTATGTGCTCTGGAAAGGAGTGAATGCACAGCTATGGATTTGGGAGTAGACAGCACACGTCTTACAGTTATGGGAAAAAAATAAGGCTGCCCAGGGGGCACACACAAGAGTGAGATAAGAAAGGGTAGAAAAAGAACCCGGAAGTCAAAACAGTGAAGGAACAAGCTGACAAAGGAGTGAGGGAAGAATAGTTAGAAAGTGCAGGGAATGGGCTGGAAGGGGAACAAAGGACAGCCCTGCACCCCTCTATCTTTTCACCTACCACGGCACGGGAGTCATGCGGCTGTCTCCCTCATCAAAGTGGGACTTCTTCCAGGGTAGGAACTGTGTTGTACTCATCTTTACTACCCTCGTTCCTAGCCTAGCACCAAACTGCTAGTAAGTTCTCAAAAATCGGTTCTGAATTGAATATGCTTTCTTTTGTTTATTAACTAATACTTATTAACTAATTGAATGATCTACTTCCCAGAAGCAGGGGGAAGGCCAGAAGTTTTCATAGCCAATTGTTGGCTTTAGGCCTACATGAGCCTTGGTGACTCTCCGTAGTTTAGGTTTCCAATGCTGGTTCAGGCCCTCTCACCTCCTACACGCTGGCAGGCACAGCTCTTCAGATGTACATATTCTTTCTTTAGATATGTTAATATATTTGTGAATATTTTAATCAAATCTCATTTCTCTCAAAGGCATTGTGTCTCCTTAAAGTGCCCTCATATACCTCTGCTCTGATTGTGCTAATTTTAACTCCCAAATGATAGACTATGTTAATTTTAAAGGTTAATTCTCAAAGGACAATTCCTTTATTTCTAATTTATTAATTTATTCAGTCAACAGATATTTTTATGGTGCACCTACTATATACCAAGCACTCAGCACCTGCTAGGAATACCTAGTAGAAGTAAAACAGGCAAAACTTCTGCCCTTAAGAAGCTGACATCTATTGTAAGAATTTCCAAATTTGGAATCACCTCATTTTTGTCTCCCGATACTGATAATCCCCGGGTCCAAAATGCTGTTTTTTTAAAGATTTTATTTCTTTTTAAGTAAGATCTACACGCAACACGGGGCTCAAACCTACAACCCTGAGATCAACAGTCACATGCTCCACCAACCGAGCCAGCCAGGCGCCCCCAAAAATGCTATTTTTAAGCCATTTAACAATGACATTGAACAGAAAAATAGTGATTCAATGGCCTACAAAGAAAACACAGAGCATCTTTTATCAGACAAACTATAATCACTGCTTTCTAGCAGTGGGTTTTAGCACTGAACCCAGAAATTGAAGTAAAAAAGAAGCCCACTATACATAAGTCAGCAGGTGCCTGGGGTCCTACTAGAGATGGAGTAAACTGCCAAGTGGTAAACAGGAATAGGGGTAACAGGAGAGCTGCCTTATTTTGGTCAGTTTTTCAGCATTAATTCATATAATCCAAGGGTGCCTGACTGGCTCAGTCAGTGAAGCGTCTGACTTTAGCTCAGGTCATGATTTCACAGTTCGTGGGTTCAAGCCCCGCGCTGGGCTCTGTGCTGACAGCTTGGAGCCTGGAGCCTGCTTCGAATTCTGTGTCTCCTTCTCTCTCTGTCCCCCTTTCCACTCACACACTCTCTCTTTCTCTCTTAAAAATAAACCTATAATCCGTAAGCTAAAGACAACAGCAAAAAATCAAGACTGTATTTTATCAGGGAAAACTTAAGGGCTCAGATAAAAACTGAACAAACTCACTAGTAGATAAATACTGACTCAGACTACCAACAGCAGGTTTTCACTATTATTGTGTTGTCGCTTTGTCAAGTAGATTTTTCCCCCTTATTAAAAAAAAAGTTATACATGTACACTGAAAAAAAGATGGAAAACACAGAAACTGTACAGAGATAATAATTCCACTACTCAAAAAATATACAAACAGGGGACGCCTGGGTGGCTCAGTTGGTTGAGCATCTAACTCTTGATCTCGGCTCAGGTCATGAGGTCAGGAACCATGAAACTGAGCCCCACATCAGGCTCTGCACTGACAGTGCAGAAACTGCGTCGGATTCTCTCTGCTCCTTCCCCATTTGCACACATGTGATCTCTCTTTCTCTCAAATAAATAAACTTTAAATACATATATTTGTGTATATATATATACACATGTATATATATTTATGCATATATACATATATATTTATGTATATGCGTGTATATATACAGACTACATACATACACACAAACATACACACATTTAGTTATGTATCTTGTTTCAAGCTTTCTATTATATAAGAGCATTTTTCTCTTTTCACAAAATTGGCCCCATAGTGGATACGCAGTCGTATACCCTGCTTTTATCATTTAACATGAGGATCCTGGAGCCTTCTTCAGATTCTGTGTCTCCCTCTCTCTCTGCCCCTCCCCTGCTCATACTCTGTCTGTCTCTGTCTCTCTCTCTCAAAAATAAATAAAACATTAAAAATTTATTTTAAAAAAGATACTATGTGTTTAAAAAATTGATGTGTGGGGCACCTGGGTGGCTCAGTCAATTAAGAGTCTTGGCTTCGGCTCAGGGCAGGATCTTAGCATTCAGGAGTTCGAGCCCTGTATCAAGCTCCACGATCAGTGTGGAGCCTGCTTGGGATTCCCTCTCTGTCCCTCTCTCTCTGCACTCCCCTGCTCATGCACATGCTCCCTCTCTCAAAATAAATAAATAAACTTTAATAAATAAATAAATAAAACATTGATGTGAAAAGGCGGTTACTGTAAGTTAAAACATATACCAAATCTGTCTGTTGTGTGTTACCTGCAAGTTCCCTCAGTTTGAACACAAATGGTTCTTGATTCTTCCACAGTAAAAGCTCCAAACTTCTCTAAAATGAAACTAGTACAATCTAATCTGCACTAGAACCACTCCTAACAATACCACCTTTGCACCCCTATACTCAATCTGCTCATGTTGTTGTTTTTAAGCAGCCAGCTAAGGGGATACTAAAGACTAGCACAGTAAGCCCACAGTACTCTGTTTAACCAAGTGCTAGACTGGAAATACAGAAACAGAAGCAGAAATGCTTCTCCCTACCCTGCACATGGAATCCCTCAAATAACAAGCTGCTCATCATGGTTCACGATAAAAAAAACGATCTTTGGTCCTCCGAAAGACTATCTGTGGTTGGAAGGCACAAAGTAACAGAAGAAAAAGAGCACAGGCTATTGAATGAACAGACCAAAGTTTAACTCCTGGCTCTGTCATTGACTTCTTCTTGCTGTGTGACCCTGGGCAAGTCATTCTGCCTCTCTGGGCCTTAATTTCCTTATGTATAAAATGAAACTAAAACTATCTGTTTTAGGATTATCATGGGGATTAAGTGAAATAACATATGTAATGTTTATAACCAGGGTCTGGTATGTGGTAGGTGCTCTTCAAAAAATGCAATTTTCCTATCCTGATGGTGCTAAATCAGTTACTTATTTAACTCAAACGATCTTACATAAAATGTTGGCCTGAAATAGTTAGCTGTCCCAGCAAAGCATCATCTGGGTAAAAAAACATTTAGGTCAGCTTTCTGTCAACTGCAATTTCCACTGCTCTAATTATGCAATCATCAACTACCACACTGCAGGACAACAAAAACCCTAAAGCTGATGTTACTAAAATTGCTAAACACAGTAATTACTTGATTCTCTAGATCATGACCACCAATTCCTTTAGGAAAACAACAGAAATCTTTGGAATTATGGAAGCAAAAGGCTGATTCCTTATCCCAGACAGTGCTCTCTACAACACAAGGCTTTTTGGTCACTGCCCAGAAGAGCAGCAAACTCCAGAGTGTCTCTGGGACGGCTGTTCTCTCACATTCCATACTCTGAAAAGAACAATGTCAACCAAAGAACTGAAAGAAAAAAATGATTTAAAGAAAGAGTATCCTTTGAAATGTAACCTTCGCACTTCTTCCTGGCAAGAGGCTCTAGCCTGGTGAAATAATCTCTAGGAAGAAAGCATACTTCATGAAATCTATCAGCATAACCCCTCTCTATAGAAAAAGCAAGGAACACATTGTCCCTGTAAGTGAACATTCCTTTAGAAGAGAAAAAGCAGCAAAGTATCTTTATGAAGCACCTATGTTCACAGTGCTACACTACACACTTTAATCACAGTGTCTCTCCTATCAACTTACAAGGTAAATCTTATCCTTCTTTACAGACAATAGGTAACTTGCTCAAGGTTTTATAGCTATTACGTAGAAACATCCAGAACCAGGACCCAGGTCTTCCCAACTTGCAAATATTTTTCTTTCTTTTTTTTTTTCCTTTTTCTTTTTTTTTTTTTTTTTTTAAGTAGGCTTCATGCCCAGCATGGAGCACAACTCAGGGCCAGAACCCATGCCTCTCTGATCAAGACCTGAGCTGAGATCAAGAGTCAGATGTTTAACCAACTAAACCACCTGGGCACCCCTCAAATGTTTTTCTTTTCATTACATCTTCACCAAATCTTAAAATTATCATGGCAATTTCCCTTTACAAGGAAGAACCCAATTTTAATTGTTCCAAAACAAATAAACCCAACAAACTAAGCGTCTACCAAAAGGATGACCGTTTCTCTCAATTAGCAGGTTGCTTTTCTGCCTCCTCCTCGTCTTTAATATGAACTGAAAGACTCATACAGAGTTTAAATCTATAAAGAAAGTGGTACCTGTTGACAACCACAGAGCACTGAAGCAGAAGCAAGTAAAAAACAGGTACAGGCTTCTCAACCATTTCACAGATATCTGCCAACAAAATCCTGACAAAATCCAGGAAGCAGGGCTTGGCTTCACTCCCAGCCTCTTCTCCATGGCCTTCCAGACAGGCGGAACCCGTTCACTATAAAGACAGAAAGGGAAGAAATTATATGCCAAGTAATTAATAATTGATTCCTGGAAATGTAGAATGCTAGAGAATGTGACAGCCTAGGGGGAAGAGAAATTTCAAGTTTATCTTTCACTGCTCATACCTGCCTATAAATTTTAAACCTGAGCTTTGACAAAGCCTATAATTATCAGGATAAAAACAGCAAGGGGTATGAAATGAATCCACTGTAAAACTGAAACACTTTATGTTCTGTTATTTTCTAAGCTAACAGTAAATCATCTATGTGGAAGAATGGAAAAAGTACTTGCCTGAAGAAAAAAAGATCTGAGCTTCAGTTCCAATTCTTCCAGTAACAGCTTTGTGACTTTGACCAAACACGCCTTCTTATCTATGAGGAGTTTCGACTATCAGAGGTAAACTAATCTGAGAGTTTTGTCTAGCTGTGTTTAAAAAAAAAAAATTAATGTGATTGTCTTTAGGAAGTACATGCACCCTCCAGTTTACTACTACCCCACCATGACCTTAAAAATCTATCCAAGTTACACTTCAATGTCACCTCCCTGATCCCTAGATTCATCTGCAATTCCTGACTTGAATTCATATAGACACTCAACAAATATTTACACAGCCCCTACTGTGTGCTAGGCATTGTGCTGGCTACTCTGGAATCTTGGAGCTGGACAATTTAGCTCCCTTCCAGGGAAAAAATGATTTTCATCTGTTTCTTCTCTTATACAACTTCTCTACATTGTATAAATTATTATATAAATCTTGACAATATCATGAGGGTTGGTTGGGTTCTGAAGAAGCAATTCAAATTCTTCTGTCCTAAATGTGCACCTGTCACTCACACGTGGCAAATAGTACAGACTCCGCCCCCCACCCGCAGCCGGCATACAAGGAGACTGGCATCACATGGGCTGGATGTCAATACTGACCAATACCAGGAAACATCCACAGCTGCAAAACCAAGGCACAGCCCACCCAAGAAAAGGCTTTCACTGAGCCCTAAGCAACTGAAGTACTTCTTCCTCATTCACTTCCATCCATTCTGATTTCTAGTAGTTTTGAAGTTGTATCTTAGGGAGCAGGGGGCTGAAAGATGTGCAGGCCAGTGACATGCTCAAGAGATTATAAAATGGAGCCCAAGTTAGAAAGTATACCCAGCAACTTCTCTAGCCTCTCAAGATGGAACAGTTGAGTGTGCACGTGTATGTGTGTGTGTGGATCTTACCCAACACATTTCTGCCTACCACAAAAGGATTTTAAATTCAAAGTGACTCAACACCTGTCATCAATAGCGTGACAGGTGGGCGACAGAAGCATAAAAGAAATGAATAGGCTTTGAAAATGGGAGTAATAAACACCACTGGATTAGCAAGCTGATTAGAAGTGCAATGTCTTAGAAACCATGCATAAGAGGCAGAGCTCTTTTCAAATGAACTAACTCCCAACCAGCTAGGCTTCCCAAATCTACAACTGCCTAAGGGCACAAATCACTGCTAGGGTTCAGTCAAAGCCTTGCTGACCAGAGGCAAGAACAACACATCACCAAGATCCAAATGGGTTGTTACAGAATCAAAGGGTAAAAACCCAGGGTGAGAACACACACCCCCACAATACTTGACAAATGAAAATCTAGAAAAGCTTGCAATAGTTTTGGCATTTAGGGCGTTACAAGTACACCCAAAATAAAAGCACTCTCTGTTGCAGCAGCTGTTCAGACAGAGAAGGGGGTAATGTTTACTTAATCCTTCAGGTTGATGGGGGATGTATCATAGTTCAGTCTGTCAGCTACATACGTGGAACTCCATTTATGTACACAGCGATAAGATATGTTTGAACAACGACAGAGCAAGTCGGAAACAGCCTATTCAGCTGGTATGAGTAATCAAGAATAAAGCTCTTAAAAAAAAAAGTCTCAAATATTTGGGAAAGTTACAGAACAGACTGCCATGAATAACTTTGCTTATATTTGCAGACATTGTTTTCCAAATAGCTGGAAAAATGAACAGATTGTTCTGGGAGGTCGTCTTTCCAATTTGTTCCTAGCTCCCAGTCTGTTAATCACAGAAGAAAGCACAAGGAGAGTCAGCTAATGCTCTTCACTAACTGCATCTATTGTCGGTTGGGCACAAGCATCAGGCGGTGAGAAAAGGAAAAGCGGTCCTAGAACCGCCTAAGGTGTTCTTTTGACTTCCTTCATTTCACCTTTGTGCTCACCGCAGACACCACAGAACCCCTCTGTTGGGTAATAATTTTCTAAAGTCCGGGATAAGGCAGGTTTCGCATGGTAATTTACACATCGTACTCAGCCCCGCCCCCCTAATTCTGCATCAACTTTCTATCCTGGCGGGGAGACCGAACACCAGAGACAGCAGCTCAGGACGAGGCTGCAGAAGTCGAGGGAGGAAGCACAGCAGCGCCCCGAGCCCGGTGTGTCAGGGGATGGAGGATGCTGCATGACCAGGCCTGGGCCTGAAAGAAGCAGGGTTCAGCCTGGGACTCGAGCTCCGCACCTGCAAAGCCAGAAGCAGCTGGCTGCCCTAGCCGGGCCAGGAGCGCCACCTCCGGGTCCCAACACCCAGCCAGCGCACCCTCAGAAATAGCCCGTCCCTCCTGCCCCTCCCCTGAGCTCGAGGTCCTCGGCCCGGCAGCCAGCCGCCCCCGGCCACCTACCGGGGCTCAGGGCCACACAGCTGGGCCCCGGCTCTCGGCGGCCTCCGCCTCCTCCCGGTCCATGGGGTCAGGGCCCCAACCTTCGCTCCCCTCACCCGGAGGAGGAGGAAAAGGAAGAAGGTAGTGCTGGCTCCCCACCCGGACAGCTCCCTCTCGCCTCAGCCTCCCGGGACAGCGACCGCGGCCGGAAACGCCGCCTCCTCCCACCTCGCGGGGCTCAACCCGGAAACACACTCTTCATGCTAACCAGCCCTCCTGCCCGCCCCCTCCCGGAAGCTCCATTCCAGCCTCGAGCCAGAGGGGGAGGTGGGGCAGTGCTGAGGGACAGAACTACGCACGAGCGAAGGAGCCTGGGCCGCCAGGCTGTCGCCTCCCGCTCTCCACAGGCAGTCTGCGCCTTCGCCTGCCCTGCGCGAGCCCCAGGCCCCAGACCCGGGCAATACCCACAAGCAAGATGGCGGCAACGGTAGCACCCCCTACGGCTTAGCGCCCAGGTGTACCATTGGCCAGAGGCCGGAGTGAAGCCGCCGCGGATTGGTCGAGAGCGCTGCGGGGGTGGGGGTGGAGCTGCAGCCTCCTGGAGCCGGGAGTGGGCAAAGCGGCGTGAGCAGCGGCCCCAGGCTCCAGGAGCATCGCGCTCGGAGAAGATTTCGCCGCTCGGGGCCGCAGCCTGGTGAGCTCAGCCCCCTTCAGGCCCTTCCCTGCATCCCAGCGGGGGCCTCGCCGAGCCGGCGCTGATCGATGCCGACACACCCCGGGGACCCTATCGCTACTCCATCGCGCCATATCGCGACATCATCGTGCCCTGTCGAGACTCCATTTTGTCACAGCCCTTTTCAATATATAGCTATATATATATATTTTTTTTTTTTAATTTGCCCTGTCATCTTTGGGGGCTGTCCATGTCGTGATTTTACCGTGATCTCTCCGTGACATCACCGCGCCATCGTGAAGTGTGATCTCATCGCCGCCCTGTCGTGACTTCATCAATGTCGTGTTGTGACCTGGCTGCGGCGGGACAGGTGGTGACCGCCAGGAACCCTCTCTTCCCTTTCTCATCTCCCCATCTCAGCAGCCCCGCTTCGATTATCCGGCTTTTGGATTCTCCGTTGTCCTGGGAGCTACCCGGGACCCCTTCTTGCTTCTCCAGCCCCTGCCGGCATCCACAGACTGGTAGCGGGGCGGGGAGGGCGAGGAGGGGGAATGCAAAGGGTTAATTCTGCTGCTGCTGCTGCTGCTGCTGCTGCTGCTGCTGCTGCTGCTGCTGCTGCAGCTTCTGCCTGAGGGAGGGAAAGGAGAGGAGGCAAGGAGCCTGCGGGGGCGATTGAGAGCCCTGGCTGGAGGGGTGGGGTCCCCAAAGGGGCCTCCAAGCCTTCCCTGGTCAGTACCCTGCGTCCCCACTTGTGCTGAAGCTTGTTTCCTGCCTGTTCTGGAGAAGGGAGGGGAAAGGAAACCTAGAATGCCCTTTTCCCTCATGTCAGCCCGAGTCCGGATAATCGAACTTCACCCATGTATGTCTCCATTCCTTCCTGTCTGTCCTCACCACTCCCTCCTGGTGTGCTTGGGTGAAGGGAGATAAAATCAGGCCTCTGGTGCCAGGGGGCAGCTGAGCAGTGGGGCCAACCCCCCTCCCACTCCTGGGAGATTGGTAAGGAGAGCTGTCCAGCTGAGCAGCGGGATGCATGGTCCTTCTTTCCCGCTTTCCCGAGGTGACCTTGGCCAGGGTCCTTCTTCATTCCTAAGGACTTGAGGGTCCAGTGCCTTTAAGGGGCTCCCACAAGGGAGGTCAGTCTTGAGGAACCCATCCCTCCTGATCCTCCCCTCCCTCTGTGCTAATCCCTCCCTCCCTCCTCCACTCCCACCCCCACCCCTCCTCTGCAGAGGGATGCTCAGTCCCTCTTGTGTTCACAGTTGGGCAAGGCGGGCATCATGGCCTCGGATTGTGAGCCAGCTCTGAACCAGGCAGAGAGCCGAAACCCCACCCTGGAGCGCTACCTGGGAGCCCTCCGTGAGGCCAAGAATGACAGCGAGCAGTTTGCAGCCCTGCTGCTAGTAAGGACCTGACTGAAAATTGGGAGGTGGGAAGGGCTGGGTGGTTGGGTCCCCTAGGAATGGGGTGAAAAAGTCCCTGAGGATATATAGGTGGTGCTGCCATTCCCGGAGGCACCAAGATGCCTGCCTTTGGACTCTTTGCTTCCCTAAGTGTGGGAGCAAAGGGGAGAGTGGGGGTGAATAAGGCTTAGGGCCTTAGAAGCCTTGGAGGAGGCTGCCTGGGTCTGCTCTCTGGGGCGTCCCAGAGCAGATGGGAGCTGACTCATAGGGTGACAGCAGCAGGTAGTAACTAGTGCAGAGTACTTGAGGGCTGGGGATGATTGCTCTGGGGGTGGAGAGAGTAGCAGAACTAGAAGTAACTGGGAAGGGGTCCCAGGGGATGGCCAGGATGACAGTAGGTAGGTTGAGGGCGAAGGAGCTGGTTTGGGTCTTAGCCCTGTTGGAAGAACCAGGCTGGGGCCAGCAGAGCAAGAGCAGCAGAGCTGAGAAGGGGGGGGGG
>NW_027528276.1:859166-865826 GCF_008692635.1 Crocuta crocuta
GGGGGGGGGGGGTTGGTGTGTGGGGGGTGAAGGGAGGAGGGAGCACAGTCTCCGCTTGTTTGCCATGGCAACAGGGAGAAGGCTCCAGAGTCAAGGGCTCACACTGCAGCAGAGGAGGTGTTGAGGTGAAATGTAAGGGGAAATGTTTTGACAGGCAGAGTGGCGAGACACAGGAGCCATTTCCCCTGAGAAGGTGGTGGGAATGGATCAGAGGCTCCTCTGCTGGGGTGGGGGGGGGGGGGCAATTAGGGAGAGACCCTAAATCCTTGGGGGATTTTAAACTGAGCTCTAAGCCCAACTCAGGTTGCCAGCATCTAGATTAGACATCAAAAAGAACTTCCCAGATGACCGGGTGATGAAACGGCAGAACGAGTAGTTGAGGAGGACTGGACCTCCCTTCTGTGTAGGTAATCATAGATGAGGGATCCCAGAGGTCACAACCATCTCTCTCCCTGGGTGGGGAGGGAAGGAGCTGGACAAAATGACCTCTGGAGGCTTCCTGACCCCAGAGCAAGTCCCCTTCCATAACCCCATCCTGGTAATGGTCAGTACCCCAAGGTACAGGGGGCAGTCTTTCTTTCATCCCGCTGATAGCACATACCCACCCCCCTTAGGTGACCAAGGCAGTCAAAGCAGGTGACATCGATGCCAAAACTCGACGGCGGATCTTCGATGCTGTAGGCTTCACCTTCCCCAATCGCCTCCTGACCACCAAGGAGGCACCAGATGGCTGCCCCGACCATGTTCTCCGAGCCCTGGGTGTGGCCCTGCTGGCCTGCTTCTGCAGCGACCCTGAACTGGCCGCCCATCCCCAGGTCCTGAACAAGATCCCCATCCTTAGCACGTTCCTCACTGCCCGGGGGGACCCGGATGATGCTGCTCGCCGTTCCATGATTGACGACACCTACCAGTGCCTGACAGCTGTGGCAGGCACACCCCGTGGGCCCCGGCACCTCATTGCTGGTGGCACCGTGTCTGCCCTGTGTCAGGCATACCTGGGGCATGGCTATGGCTTTGACCAGGCCTTGGCACTCCTAGTGGGGCTGCTGGCTGCTGCTGAGACCCAGTGCTGGAAGGAGGCGGAGCCCGACCTCCTGGCTGTGTTGCGGGGCCTCAGTGAAGATTTCCAGAAAGCCGAGGATGCCAGCAAGTTTGAGCTCTGCCAGCTGCTGCCCCTCTTTCTGCCCCCAACAACCGTGCCCTCTGAATGCCTCCGGGATCTGCAGGCCGGGCTGGCACGCATCCTGGGCAGCAAGCTGAGCTCCTGGCAGCGCAACCCTGCACTCAAGCTGGCGGCCCGCCTGGCGCACGCCTGCGGCTCCGACTGGATCCCAGCGGGCAGCTCCGGGAGCAAGTTCCTGGCCCTGCTGGTGAATCTGGCGTGTGTGGAGGTACGGCTGGCGCTGGAGGAGACAGGCACAGAAGTAAAAGAGGATGTGGTGACCGCCTGCTACGCCCTCATGGAGTTGGGGATCCAGGAATGCACCCGCTGTGAGCAATCACTGCTCAAGGAGCCACAGAAGGTGCAGCTCGTGAGCATCATGAAGGAGGCCATCGGGGCTGTCATCCACTATCTGCAGCAGGTGAGGCATAGCGACCCATGGAGGGAGCCTGGTGTGGGGGGAGCCAGAAGGCAAGGCAAAGGGGGAAGTGAACTGCACCTCAGTGTAATAGGGAGAGGGCAAGATGCCCACTCTGAGGGCTGATCCTGCAGCACTCCCTGGAGTAGAGTGGCCGAGCCTCCCTCTCTCTCCCTCCCTGAGCCTCCACACAAGCACCATACCACACACCATATGTGCACTCACATCACAGTACACACACACACACATACACACACACACACACACACACGCACACAACACAGTGACTTCCCACTCACAACCCTCCCCCCAGTACACACACACTCCAAACCGAAGCAGTCTGTTCTGCTCAGCCTCTTGCATTGTTTCATACACCTGCACATCCAGACTTGTCGTGGAGCTGGGCAAAGGAGCAGGGCTGCCTGGTTCCTGGCCTCCAGAGAGGTTCAGCCAACTCCTCCCAGGTCAGAGCTGCTGTAGAGGGAGTGTTTAGTTAGCTTCAGACCTGTGAGTTTCCTTTGAACCTTGAGATACTTTAGAGGTGGGGGGACAAGGGGATGCAAGTTGAGTCCCAGTGAGTGTGGGGACATGTTGTCCAAAGTCCAGTTTGCTCGGCAGACGTGCCCTGAGGGCCTGCTCTCTGCCAGGCTCCTGTCGGGCGTATCTTTCCCATGTGCTAGGTGCTGGGTACATAGGGCCTGCCTTTGAAGGGCTCACAGGCCAGAATTCCCTTCTAGTTGTGTTCTTCCTAGGCTGGCTGGCATGCTGTCCCGGCCGGGGAGGGTCTGTGGTCCTACTCCATCTCACAGGGGTCCCATGGCAACAGGTGGGGCCAGAGAAGCAGAAGGAGCCCTTTGTGTTTGCTTCGGTGCGGATCCTGGGGGCCTGGCTGGCCGAGGAGACCTCATCCCTGCGCAAGGAGGTCTGCCAGCTGCTGCCCTTCCTTGTGCGCTATGCCAAGACCCTCTACGAGGAGGCCGAGGAGGCGAATGACCTCTCCCAGCAGGTGGCCACCCTGGCCATCTCCCCCACCACCCCAGGGCCCACCTGGCCAGGGGATGCTCTCCGGTGAGTTTGTAGTTAGAGTCTATCCAGCCAGACTGTTCTAAAGAAAAGTATAACAGAGGGATACTTCCTCACCCCCAAACTGGTCTGTGCTGGGCTTCCTTTAGGATTATTTCTGTTTGTTTTGGGGGGGCTTGTTCACACAGGACTCCTGGTCAGCCAGGTCTTCCTTGCCAACCCCAGATTTCTCTATAAAGAGAAAACTCATGCTTATTGAGCATCCACCACATGCCAAGCACTTTTCTCTACCCTTTACCAAAACAATCTCATTTGGTTCACACAGCGAATCTATGACATAAGTCTCATCCACGTCTTCAGGATGAGCAAACCGAGACTCAGGGTTTAAGTAACTTGCCCACACGTACACTACGTGGCAGAGCCCAAGTTCAAGCTTAGGCCTGTGCAGCACCAAAGCATGTGCTTTTCCTGTGGGACCTACAAGGAAGAATGTGTCCTTTTCCCTTGCTTTCATTTCTCTTAGGTGGGATGCCCCAAGAAAGGGAATCCTTGTGCCTTCATCTCTCCCCACCCTTTACATACCTGTTCCTTCCACCCCCCAGGCTCCTTCTGCCCGGCTGGTGCCACCTGACCGTTGAAGATGGGCCCCGGGAGATCCTGATCAAGGAGGGAGCCCCCTCACTTCTGTGCAAGTATTTCTTGCAGCAGTGGGAACTCACATCCCCAGGCCATGACACCTCAGTGCTGCCTGACAGCGTGGAGATCGGCCTACAGACCTGCTGTCATATCTTCCTCAACCTTGTGGTCACCGCACCAGGGCTGATCAAGTGAGGCTGGGAAGGAGGTTGGAGGAAGCAGGGAGGGGGGGCTGCTCAGACTTGCCTCAGGTCTCAGTCTCCTACTTTGCTTCCCTGTGCCCATGGGTTCTTGTTAGTGTTAGAGTGACAGCCTCTCAGAATAGACAGAGCCACCCCACACGAGGTTTTGGCATGTCTGGAACCCCTCTGGGCCTGTCTGCCTGCTCCAACTGTAACCCAGCCTCTGCTCCCCAGATGCCATGAATGGGCCCGAAGTTAACTCTTAACCCTGCTGTCTCATTTCTTGCCAAACCCTGGTGAAGCTAGGAGCCCAGAATCCCAGGTTTTCCCAGGCCTTGGTCTAGCTCAAATAACCCCCCTGCTCCCGTCTTTCCCCCCACTTTCTCTCCAGGCGAGATGCCTGCTTCACATCTCTTATGAACACCCTGATGACGTCACTGCCCGCACTAGTGCAGCAGCAAGGGAGGCTGCTTCTGGCTGCCAATGTGGCCACCCTGGGCCTTCTCATGGCCCGGCTCCTCAGCACCTCTCCAGGTAAGCTCCAGGACCCAGTCCTAATGGATAGGAGCAAAAGATCTGGGTAGACCCGTTATATTCTGGGCTTAAGTCCCTATTTTCAGGGAATGGTTTTATAGAATTTTCCAATTGAGAGGAAATCTCTGAAGTGTGTCTCCATCCTCCACCCTACCCCACCCTTCTCCTCCAAATGATAACATTCTTTTCCTTCTGAAGACTTTTAAGGCAAGGTCTGGTGGGTGTAAGTACAGGCTTGCTCAGAGGCACAGGCATAGGCACCTGGAATTCCCAGCAGGCTGAGGAGTCTGAATCCAGTGTTTTCAAGGTAGAGCCGCCCCCACCCAGGCCTTGAGTCAGGAACCTTCTTCCTCCCCATTGAGGTTTTTCTCTGCTTAACACCTCACCTCCCTCATGACAGGCTTCAATGCTTTGGTGCCCCTCTGCACATACCTTCTCCGCAACCCTGCCTCACTCTGGCTCTGTGCAGGAGGAGGGACGTCCCTTCCAGCCCCTGCCAGCCCTCTGTGTCTTCCACTTTGGCCGTGGGTGTCTGCTTGGGTCCCTCTGTCCCCGCCTGTTCCCTGTGCCCCATCTGTCAGGTTGGAGGAGCTAAGCAGATGCCCGGGAACAGGGTGTAATGAGCCTGTACCCTCAGCTGCCTGTCTGTTCCCTGTGCAGGGATCCCAGTAGGGTCCCCCAGCAAAGCGAAGAAGGTGTGTCCCAGTGAACTAGGAGCCACCCCTAGGCTCTAGCCCCATGCTCCCTCAGTCCCAGGCTGCATCGCCTTAGCCTGAGTAAAGCCCCAGTGCTGTTAACCCACAATTGCCACCAGGTTGGACTAACAGCCTCCCCGAGAGGGTCTGCATTACAGGGGTGAGCCCCTGCCTGGCAGGTAAGCAGAGCCCCACCACCAGCTCCTGGTCCCCCTGTCCTTGCTCTAGCGCCCTCTTCTGGCCCAAGAATCAAATTGTTGAGACCGCCTTTGCCTGTAGGTCCCCAGGCCTGGCAGCAGCTCCCATCCTGCTCCTGTTCTGCTGCACAAAGGGCTGACCATGAGGTTGAGTGTACCAAGATTATCACATTTAATTCTCACAACCGATTTCTAAGATTAGCACTATTGGCCCCGTTTTACGAGTAAGGAAATGAGACCCAGAAAAGTGGATTACCCAAGGTCACAAAGTGAAGTTGAAGGTAGGGTTTGAGCCCAGGCAGGCTGGTTCCAGGCTCCCAGAGTGTGTCCGCCCAGGAGGGTCAAGCGAGGGTCTGGGAAAGCCGCTGGCCCACCAAGTTCACGCGCCCACTCCCCACTTGCCTTCCAGCTCTTCAGGGAACACCAGCATCCCGAGGTTTCTTTGCAGCTGCCATCCTCTTCCTGTCACAGTCCCACGTGGCACGGGCCACGCCTGGCTCCGACCAGGCGGTGCTGGCCCTGTCCCCCGACTACGAGGGCGTCTGGGCTGACCTGCAGGAGCTGTGGTTTCTGGGCATGCAGGCCTTCACAGGCTGCGTGCCCCTGCTGCCCTGGCTGGCCCCGGCCGCCCTGCGCTCCCGCTGGCCGCAGGAGCTGCTCCAGCTGCTGGGCAGCGTCAGCCCCAACTCTGTCAAGCCCGAGATGGTCGCTGCCTATCAGGGCGTCCTGGTGGAGCTGGCACGGGCCAACCGGCTGTGCCGGGAGGCCATGAGGCTGCAGGCGGGTGAGGAGACGGCCAGCCACTACCGCATGGCTGCCCTGGAGCAGTGCCTGTCAGAGCCCTGAGCAGGTGTCCACTGGGGACAGACCCAGGGGCGGGCAGCGAGGGAAGGAGGGAGGAGGCATCTTCCCTGAAGCCCCCAAACTGAACCCCCCTCCCCAAACTCCCCACACACACAACATCCCAGCTTTCTGGCTTTTCTGAGGGCAAGGGCACGGTGCCCACCCCTCAAGTGTAAGGAACTGCGTCCCGCCCCCCGGGCCCCTATGGGGGCAGGGATTGGCTTGAAAATCAACATAGCTATCCCTGCCAGGCCGGGGAATGTTGGAGCAGCCCCCAGGGAGGGGGGCACTAGGTGTCATTGTGCCCTATGTCAGACTCCCCTACGGGAGGGAGGCCCCAGGGTGGGATAGGGCTGGCAGGAGCTGGCTGCCTCAGCCCATGTGCCCTGCCGGCCAGGGCGTGGGCTCCCCTGGGCTGTGGTGCCCCCTCTAGCCTCCCAGGTCCACGTCCTTCCAATTGGCCATTTGGCCCTTGCTCTTAGCCCCTTTGGGCAGAGAGCAGACTCAGGCCATTGACATCGCAGTTCTTCCTATCAACTTCAGTGACCGAGGGTCTGAACTGCCTCATCCTTCCAGGGAAACCTGGGGCAGACAGGCCTGGTGTGTGGGTGGGGAAACCTCTTTCCACCTGAGCTTCCTTGAGGGGACCCAGGAGCCCTTAGGCCCTGGTCTCTAAGCTTTTGTGTCATGTTGCAGCAGAGTGACGATGGGGGTTGGGGGTTTATTTATTTTGCCTGTCCTTATCTCTGCTTGGACACCTGAGCATCTGATCCCTGTCCCCCTAGTGCCATCTGGCTTGCCTGGAGCCAGGAATAGGAGGGACACTTCCCCAGAATCCGCATGTTTCCCTAGTGATTGCACCCCATTGCCATCGTGGTGCCTGGCTTTAATTCCCACCCCTGCTTAGGATCCCTCTCTGCAGAGAGACGCGACTGGCGGCTCCAACAGGGACTACCTTTCTTATGAACCC
>NW_027528276.1:865883-913566 GCF_008692635.1 Crocuta crocuta
GACAACTCAATCCCTTGCTTCCATTTCTCCCTTCCCTCCCCCAGTGCGTTCTGTGATCGCCAAGTTCAAAGCTGTGCACATGCGGACACTCAATAAATGTTCATTGGTGACAAGATGGTTCCTCTGTGGTCTGTCCTGCACCTTCTGCCTTACAGACTCAAGGAGCTCACAACTACCATTTGCTGAACACACGCCATGCCAAGTACATTTCAAGTGTTATTTAGCCTGCCCGAGAATCCTGTGACACAGGCATTATCCCAATTTTACAGGTGAAGAAACCTAGGCACGGGTAGGTGGTTTGCTTGAGGTGATGCGCTAGTAAGGTGTCAAAGCCAAGACCGAGCAGGCCGTTGACCTGCAGTCCACACCCTGTACTGCCAGAGCTGGACTGCAAATTCAGATAGTGCGGTGGCCAGACCTAGTTGGTGCTCCTGTGTACAAATGAAGTGTTGACCTCGAGGGGTTCCAAGTAGTATTGCCACATCCTCTAATCTCTAAAGACAAGTCAGAAACCCTAGTTTTTATGCAAAATCTGATTTTTGAATGTTGATCTTTTTTTTTCTTTTCCATGAAATCACTACTGCCCCCAACATCTCCAGGCCAAATGTTTTGTACAGCAAAACATTTTAAGCAACTAGCTGTTCACCTCTGTTCTATGCCAGTGAGAATGAGAAGGGGCCTGAGAGCTTCAGCTCAAGACTGAAGCCAAGCACCTACTGCTTCACCAGGCCTGAGCAAGGCTCTCAGACTGGAGCCAGACCTGCCCACGGCCCACACACTACACACGTCTCCACCGAGGCCCACAAGCCAACAAGCATTCGCTGAGCACGTCCCATGAGCCTGTCTGTGGTTGGCCATGCATAGACAGAAGAACATTTGTTTATTAGATGTACTGAAAGTCATGTTCTTAGCATGGAGTCCTGGGGGGGAGGGGGGTAAGTATGTAAAGCTGCCCTCAAGCAGCTTAAAATCTAGAAAGGAAACAGACAAGGCAACATCTCCTAGAGGTATAATCAGTTGCTCCTATGAGGGTCTGAACAAAGTATGGCTGGAGCATGAGAGCCTCTCAGCCTTGCTGAATACATCTGGGAAAGCTCAGGAAGTATTTGCTCTGAGACATGGGGGTGAGGAGAGGCTTGCCAGATAGACAAACAGAAGAACAGCAGGTATAAAGGCATGTGAGCTTAGGAGCTGCACGAAGCCCATTATTGCTACAGCAGAGTGTAAAGTGAGATGAGGTTGGACCAGTGGGCATGGACCAGATCTCACAAGTTGTGGTGTGCCATGCTCAGAAAGATTAGATCATGGGATCCTTCTGCAATTTTTTTAGCAGACTGGATGTGATCCAGTTTGCATTTTTGAAAGATGACTGGCTGCAAAGGGGACAACTGAGGCAAGGAGCTCAGAGAGGAGGTACTAAGTCTGAACTAAGGCAGTGGCAGTGAAGATGGAGAAAATATAGGTAGGAGTTAGTTAATAGGGCTTGGTGATTAACTGTAAGTGAGGAGGGATAAAGAGCCCTCCCGGATACCTGATCTGGGCCACTGAGTGGATAATGGGGCCATTCGCTGGCACCGGGAACACTGGGAAACAGGTTAATGCAAAATACAAGCTCATTTTGGTAAATGGTGAGCTTGTGCTGCTTGTGGAATATCCAGGGGGAAGTTGCTTTCTGCAGTCTGGAGCTCAGAGAGGTCTGGGCAAAGTGACAGATTTGGGAGTTGTGGGTGTAGAGTCTTAAAGTCATAGGAGTGGCTGAGAAGGAAGAGCCTAGAGCAAGCAGCAACCACCCAGTGTCCCTGCTCTCAAAGTACTGGCCCTCCTGAGGTGGAGTCAAACCCTGCAGAAGGACTTAAAACCCAGGCTGACTGAGCTCTGTGCTTTTGTGAGAGATGGTCAGAGAGTTCTGGGCTCCTGAATGAGGAAGGTGCTAGGCTAACTTAACCAGACCAAGCTCGCTCTTGGCAATTCAGCTGCGAGGGAGAAAGGGGGACGTAAGCTTCAGTTGTGAAATATAACCACCAGGTGGCGCCTCAGCATCTCCTTGTGCCAGATTTTCCCCACTCTGCCACAACCAGCCAGACCCAGGGCAGGGGAGATGGCAAAAGGCTGGGAGGAGGATGGCTGTGTCGATCAATAAAGAAGCCAGGCCTGAGTTTTTTCGTAACATTAAATCCAAATGCAAGCTCTCTTTCTGGAAAGAGAGGGAATTATTTGAGCCTGGGAGAAGAGCATTATGCCAAGCATGCCAAATGGTAGCTTATGATATCTGAACATGAGCACCTATGTGTCAATATATGTCCTGTATTCCATGTGTAGGTATGTTTCCCAAGTGTGTCTCAGTTTATGTTGTGTGCCCCATGTGCCCAGGAAAGCCTGCATGTGTACCCCCGTGCACATCCCAGGCCTCCACATAGGTGCATCTGTCCCAGAGAGTGAGTCGGCAAACAGCAATGCCCTCCTCCATGACTCAGCAAGTGAGGAGTCCCTTAGCCCTGAAGAGTGACAGAGTCTGCAGTCATAAAATTGGTAGTTTTCAGAATCCCCCAAAGCAGTAGCAGATCATGAACATCCGTCTCCCCAGTAGCCATAAGCAAAATCATTTATCAGATGATGTCCTCAGATTATACCTAGTTTCTATGTCTAGCTACCAAGGGTCATGGTCACATGGAGGCTTCCTAAGAAGATCCCTCAATCAGCTGAGGAATTCATAAACTCATCCACTCATCATTTATTTAATAAGCATTCACTGAGCACCTGCCATGCACCAAAGCCAGTACAGGATATAGTCTCTGTCTCTCCTTTCATCTTCTTGTGAAGCAGTTCATGAAGCAGAAAAGAAACATCAGTTGCAGCTGTGAAGAGTCTGGAATGCTGGTTAGGGTGTTTAAATTTTTTTTCCCTGAAGACGGGCCATGAGGAGCCCCAGGAAAGTTTTCAGCAGGAAGCTTACATGGTCCAGTCACTTTTTTTTTTTTTAAGAGAGAGAGAGACAGAGAGAAAGAATGAGTGGGGGAGGGGCAGAAAGAGAGGGGACAGAGGATCTGAAGCAGGTTCTTGTGGTCTCGAACTCACAAACCATGAGATCACGACCTGAGCCAGAATCAGATGCTTAACTGACTGAGCCACCCAGATGCCCCTGTGGTCCAGTCACTCTTATTGCTAAATGGAATTGGAGGTGCATCAGAAGAGTCATGAATGAAGAAGGCAGGAGACCAGTTAGGGAGTTGTTGTAATGGTCTAGGCAGTGGTTCTCAAACATTACTGAGCTTCTGAGTCACCTCAGGAGTTTATTCAAACACAGATCTCCAGTCCCCACACTCAGGTTTATTGCCTCAGTAGGTCTGGGGTGAGGTCCAAGAAGTAGCACTTGTAACAAGTTTGCAGACGTTGTAGGTGACGCTGGCCCAGGAAGCACGCTTTGAGAACTCTACTGGTCCATGAGAAAGAGTATGGGAGCTTAAAGGCCTGACAGAGGGGTGGAGAGAGATATTTAAGAGTTAGAAAGACAACACTCTATGAGGATTGGCTTATGGGGGTGAAGGGAAGGTCAGAGTCTGGGATGACTTTTAATTTGAAGGATGGTAGTGTCATGTACAGAGCTGTAGAACATAGGAGAAGAAGCCTGTTGCAGTGGGTGGCGGGGGTGGAGGGGATGTCAAGTTCACTTGAGAAGGTGGAAAGTTTCAGATGGCTGCAACAAGGTGTGTTGAAGAAATATCCACCTGACAATTGCATCTATGGGTCTGAATATCTAGTGAGAGATACAGACTAGAGACAACAAAGTTGAAAGAGAATGGCCTACTAGCAGTCACTAAAGTCTTGAGAAGGAGGGGCGCCTGGGTGGCTCAGTTGGTTAAGCGTCCGACTTCGGCTCAGGTCATGATCTCACGTTTGGTTCGTGGGTTTGAGCTCCGCGTTGGGCTCTGTGCTGACAGCTAGCTCAGAGCCTGGAGCCTGTTTCAGATTCTGTATCTCCCTCTCTCTCTGACCCTCCCCTGTTCATGTGCTCGCGCGCGCTCTCTCTCTCTCTCCTTCTCAGAAATAAATAACACATAAAAAAATTAAAAATAAAATAAAGTCTTAAGAAGGAATGAACTCACTCACTCCTGAAGAGTGTAGACAGGAAGAAAATGTGGAAACCTCAACACTGAGAATGAATAACTGCCATGAAGGACATGGGTGAACGATGAGATAGAAATGGAGGCTGAGGAGTGGTCAGAGCAGAAAGAAAGAGAATGAGGCAAGGAGGGAGTGTCTTAAGCTGCAGTGAAGTAAGGGCAGAAAACCTGAGGAAGCCCACTGAACAGACAGCCCATCCTCTCATTCTGGCCTTCCCAAGCCTGCTGGAGAGAGTGAGGGATCCCCAGAGCTGGGCACAGGCATTGCCAGCCTTGCCACTCCTGGACCTCCCCTATAGGCTTCCACCAACTTGCATGCCGTGCACTAACCCACATACACCTGTCCTGGAGCCTCGCTTCTGATGTCCTTTGACTGAATTTGAGGGTAGGGGAGAAGGGGTCTCATCACAGACTCACACATCCATATATACAGACACACACAAACATACTCCAGCCCTCTGGTCTGTCCTGGGCACAGAGGTGGCAGCGCCGGCCAGCTTGTTTCATCCACCACCCTAGCTGGTGGATCCAGTTTCCAGAAAGTTCTTAGAGATGCTGCTTCCAGCCTCTTCCCTCTCCCACAGCCCCCCAGGCTGAGATGACCCAGACCTGAACTCTACACCTGCCACGTGCCTCTGGGATAGTCCCCTCAAGTCTCCTCCACACACATTCCATGGGTCCATCTCCCTGTCTTCTGTAATCTACCTCCATGTTTTCACCTTTCCTTTCTCATTATCTGGTTCACTGGAAAAGGGTCTCAGAAAACATCTAGTCTTCTCTGCGCTCCCCTACTTGGTGGCCGCTGCTATTGAAGTTATGGGAACTGAGGTCAGAAAGGAAGAGGGACTTGCTCAAGAGCACAGGTAGGTGGGAGTCAGAACTAAACTCTTGGGTGCCTGAGTGGGAGGCAGTACAGGATAGTAATTCCAAGCACTATATATAGAGGCTGGAGGCAGGCCACCCTGGCTCTGCCACTCACCTGACTGCTTAACCTTGGGCAAGTCTAGTTCACCTGTCTGTGCCTCGTCTTCCTCACCAGAGAATGTGAGACTGATAGAACTCAGTATTCATCAGGTACTTAGCAAAGTAACAGCACACTCTGTCATAAGTGCTTGCTGTGATTATTTTCTATATGCCTTGGCCTGAGCATCTTCTTGCTTTTTTTTTTTTAATCATCTTTTGCTTTTTAAATTCTTATTCCTCTTATTCCCTTTCTTTCATCCTGGCCCCTGCTTCTCAGGACGAGAGGGCTGGGTTTGGGGAGAAAGGTGGAGTGACTACAGAGGCTGAAATGGGCTTGAGAGCCAGCCAGTGCCTGCCATGATAACACACACACAGCCTGCCCACATAAGTGTGATGGCTGCACACCATTATGTAAGTCAGTTACACACATATTCAATCAGCCCAGGCTCTCGTGACTTCAGAAATATTTGGAGCCCTTCTCAGATGGAACTCATCCCAACCTCCCGCTGGACAACTCTTAGTTTGTGTGTCCGGGTTCCTCAGACCCTGGCTTGGCATTGGGAGTTATCAGCCACCACAAGGCTGAGTGAAGAGGGCACTCTTAGAGGGTCTTTGATCAAGAAACATTCAGAAAGATTGTGATGGTTCTCTCCACACGCACGTACATGCATACACGCTGACACGCGGGTGCACATGAGCCAGGGAGCTTGAGTCTTCAGCTCACAAACTTCTTCCACATTGACGATGGCCCCATCCACAGTCCGGTGAGGTGGTTAGCAAAAGGACGGATATCCATTTTACAGACTAGGAAGCTGAGGCCCAGGAAGAGCAGCTCTGTGCTCACAGGCAAATAAAGGCGATGGAGCTGAGATTCAAACCCAGGACCCCTGCATCCTACCTTCCAATCCTTCTCTGTTTCACCACAGCTGGGGTTTGAGGCCAGAAGGCGGCTCAGACCAAGCGGGGGCTGGATTCACGCCCCCGCTACCCACCCCATGGGGTCGCCCCAAAGCCACGCCTCCCCTTGAACGGTCGCTGGGGAGAAGGGAGAGAGCGGCCACAGCGTGTCTCTTTAATGCGCGCCCCGGAGGCCCAGCGCGCCCCCGCCACTATAACTGGAGTGCATGGAGCGGGCTGCGCTCAGAGCAAGAAGGGCGGGCGCTGGGCACCCGTTGACCGACTTTTCCAAGTCCGATCAGCGCCCGTCCGGCCCACGTCCCGCCTCCATGGATCCGCCCGGGGGCGCCCACAGCTGAGGACCCGACGCCCGCCCGGCTCTCGGCCGGGTGGCACCCCGCCGCCCCCAAGGCACCCCCGCGGGCTGTGTAGGCTCCCCGCGCCTCTTCCCGCAGCGCTCGCCGTNCAGGGCCGGGCGCGGCGATTCAGGGCCCTGGCTGGCGGCGCGGAGACGAAGGCGGGCGCCCCACTTTTCTCCCGGCCTGCGACCCCACGTCTGGGTCAGAGGCTGCCTGGCCATCAAGGCGGCCTCGCACCGACCCAGCGGCAGCCCCCGGGCGTGGTAAACGGGCAGGGGTCCGGCCGCTCCCCTAGCTCTGCGCTGGGCCGCGTGGGGCATCCGCGCCCCCACTGACAGCCTGGGCCTGCAGCGAAGAGACGCGGAAGAGTTGCCTGTCCGAGGTTCAGCATTCCCTCTTCACGCGGCAGGGCGGGGTGCCCAGGGCTCCGGCCGCACGGCGGTCCTGGTCCTGCGGGTGGGTTGCCACCCCGGGCGTGGGTGGGCAGCGGAGGGCAGAGCAGACAAGACCAGGACCGGGGACTGCAGGAGCTTAGGAAGTGACAGAAGACTAGGTCCACAAGCACCCTTACCACTGCCTCCCCTATTTGCAGGTCATGGATGAGCCGGGAATGAGCCTTCTCGACCAGTCCGTGATCAAGAAAGGTAAGGAACAGCGTGCATCTGCCCAGCGCAGAACTGGGCGAGCGGGTGCAGGCGCCCCAGTGCCACCCCCCAACCCCCTTCCGGCGCAGAAACCCATTTCCCCACGGAGCTTGCCTCCTGTGTGTCGCCGGGCTCAGTGGCCAGCCAGCAGGCCCTCTCACTAGTCCGCTGGAGGGGCAGCAAAGGCTGGGGTTCTGTCCAGAGCCGGGCAGCTGGGCAGCTTTGTGCGTTGGCCCCAGAGCCTGCGGCCTGGGGTGGGCTGCGCCCGTCTTGCTCACTCGGCTCCTTGGGCCTCCGAGCCACGCGGAGGGACTTGGCCTCTTCCCACCAAGGGGAGGGCGCTCTCCAGGGTCTGGAGTTAATTTGCAGACCGAGTTAAAACTACTTCCCTGTTTCCTAAGAGGTGGGACTAGGGGTGCCATTCCCATGGATTTCATTAAATGATTTCCACACGACAGAACCTTACCATTTCCTAGCCTGGCCAGCTTTCCTTTCCAGGGAAACGCCTTGGGGTCGATTAGGGAGTGGGAGAAACTAGAGTTTCCCTGGAGAATCTGCTCTTCCTTCAGGAGCCTCTTTCCACATTTAGGGCCATAGGAGTTGGTGTGTGAATATCGTAAGTTAGTCTGAGTGCAGGAGAGCCAAGGCCTGCCTGCTCCTGGATGTCCTGTGTGAGCTCGGGATCCTGCACACGGCTATATGTTTCTTTTCTAGGCGTCTTTCTGATATTTCTTGGTGTGTAAGTATGTCTCTGTTGCTGAGTGTGTGATGTGTGTCTACTATGTTGGTGTGTATTTCTGAGTGTTTGGGGTCTATATGTGTGTATCAGCGTCTTTGTTGTGTCCTGGAATTGGTTTGTTTGTTTGTGGTGCTGAGGATCTCTAAGCATGTGAGGATCATTCCCTGTGTGTTTTTGGGGGGGTGTTTGTGTCTCTGCACTAGTAAAAGACAGGGATTTGAGATCTGCCCTCCAGTGGATTTTCCAGCTTGGAGGACCCAGTTCTGGACCTGCCAGGAAAAGGTGAGAAAGAGAGAGAATGAGACACAGAGAGTCAGAGGGGTACAGGCTTTGGGCAGGCTCCTTAGATTTGAGGTGGGTGCCCTGGGAGGAATTCCATGAAGCCTGCAGTACCTGGGGCTGCTCCTGTGGGATTTGGCTCCAGTTGTTTTTCAAAAGAATGAATTCAAGCCCAGGCATTGTTTGCCCTCCCCTGTTCGGGACTGGGGTGGGACTGGGGTGGGGTTGGGGGCTGGACTTCCAGGAGCTGGGGCTGGGTTACCAGGGACTGGGAGTTAGTTGGACAGCCTAGAGTATGTTGGGGGTAAGATGAGGGACAGGCTTCCTGGAACTTAGGAGGAGGGGGCCTCCAGGTATTGGGCTGTGTCACTTGGAAATAGGGATGTGGAGAGGACCCGGGAACCCGGCTTCCTGGAGTAGGAGCTGAGGTGGCAGGCGCTGCATTGGTTTAGTGGACTTTTTGGAATTCGTCTGAAGAAAGAGCTCGATCTGCAGTTGGCAAGAGCCTGCCGCTGGGCCCCCAGTTCCCGACTTCTGCCCAGGCTGGAGAGGCTCGGGGAATGGAGCTAGGCTCACCCACTCCTTCGACTCCTTCCGGGAGGCTGGTGGCCCGCGTTTTGGGAAGGATCTGGGGACCTTCTGCCCTGGGGAAGGGTAGAAGGATCAGTTGGGGGCTCTGACTACCTTAAACCTAATCTCCAAGCCAGAGCCAGGTCAGAAAACTGGCTGCAAGGAGGAACTGGAATTGTCCCGAGTCGGTTGCTCTCAAAGGACATCAGCTGCCATAAATTGCGGGTCCTAGGTGCGCGCGGGAATCCCCAACGGCGATCCTAAGACCGCAGTGAGTGCAGCCGGGATCGTCCAGAGGGCTCCGCGCTGGGCCTCGCGGGGAGGATGTGGGCGCTGGTGCGGCGCGGGACGTCCGGGCCACGGGCGCGCACGCCCGCCGCACCGCAGTGCCAGCCTGCCGGTGGGCGAGCGCAGCGAGGTGGAGCGCGGCGACCTGGTCGCCCCACTCCGGACGACGAGTCACATAGCCCGGAGGGCTGCAGCAAAGGGAGAGGGGTGAGAGCCGGGGACCCCTGCGGAGGGGAGGGCCCGGTTCCGTAGCCGCGCCTTTGGAGAGGAGAGACGGTCAGTGCCTGCGCTGTCGAGCTTTGCAAACGCGGAGGAGGCAGATCTGGTCCCGGAGGTCCTGACCTAAGGGGCTGCGGGGGCAGGCGATTGCGCGGAGCCGCTGTGGCTAAGCAGACCGCGGGGCTTAGAGCCTTGCGCGCCGCGGGCAGTTTTCGCCTGGGACTTCTGTTGTAGCTGCGGGACTCCGGGGGGCCGTGGATTAGCGTCCTTCTTCGCCCTCAGGCCCTACCGATGACATCGAGAGCCCCTGTAATATCCTAAAGGCCTGTGACACCCGCCGGGCGTGGTCGGGGTCCCACCGGCCCGCCGGGGCCCTGGAATTACAGCAAGTCCTCGGTAGCTGAAGCATCCGATTCCTCCAGCTCCTCGGCCCTGGAGGGAGCGGCAGCTGTGTCGCGGGCGGTTGAGATCATGGGTGCGAAACAGAGGCAGCCCCAGAAGCAGCCTTCCTACAGCAGGGTGTCTCCGGGGAGGGGAGTCTGGAAGCTCTCGAGAGCCCAGACCCTGGTTGTAAAACTTTCTCTACTCCAGGCACCTGTCCTGGAGGGGCGGGGAAGCGAAGCCTCGGCCCCCACCGTGCACGTCCCCGGTCTGCTGCCCCTTGCAGCCATGGTGTAAGTCCGGGGGAGGGAGGGGGGTGGCAGATAGAGCCGAGGCCGACCCAAGGAGAGGCGAGGAGCCCTCCATTTTCTGCCCACGTTTGTTACCTACCGTTTTTGCAATCTGTCCTAGGGGCACGGAAAGCAAGCGGGACTGGTGGTGGAGACAGACCAGGATGGGAATAGTTTCTAGCCGAGAAAGGTAGTGAGGGGGATCCGTACTAGTCGCTTGGGAGCTCAGAGGAGGAGCACTGAGTGTCTGAGGCTGGGGGGCTTCCTACAGGAGAGGCTAGGGTGGGTCTCCCTAGGTGCACGGGTGTTTGTTGAATGAATGAGTAATGGGTTTTCAAGTCTGAGTGCACTGGGAGAGACGGTATAGGAAGGGCTACGATATTTTTACCACACTAGGTACAGCATGTGAAAATGCCCTCCACTGTGGAAAAAGCCAGACAGGTTAAAAAGGTTAAAATCTGCAGGGTTTCTATAGCCACAGCTGGAGGGGAGTGGTTAAAATGAGAATTAAGATAAATAACCTCCTTCCCACCAGGAGAGTGGGCAGTTGCCTAGTTGAGGGTGGGCTCTCTGGTCCAATCTCACTCAGGGTCTCCAGGGTAGAGGCTGAGGTAAATAGCCACCGTGTCCTCTGCTCTCCTTGGCTCTGGGAAAGGAAAGGAAGAGGGAGAGTCTGGACTTCTAAGTGCATCTCCACACGGCCAGGCCTAGGATGAGGTAAGTGAGCTACTCACCTCTGAGGCAAGGTTTAGATAAATAATATATCTCAGTGCAATATTTTAAAATAAGAGGCACCGTCAAAAATCCATGATAAACAAAAATCCGAGTTTTGCATTAAGACAGGATCTGATCTGGCACTTTTACATTCCTGCCTCACCTGTCTCCCAGGCCTCTGCCCCAGAAAGAGACTGAAAAACCAGTGCCCATGCAGATAGTTTGGATGGTGGCCGAGGGCCACATGGGGCAGGGGGTGAAGGTTAGCCCGGAGGAAACTTAGTCAGCAGGTCCCATGAGGAGAGATGAGGAGGCTCCAGTGGGCGGGGGAAGAGTGTCGATACCCCTCCTGTCTGCTTTTCTCCATATGCACCTCACTGCCATGGGGACCAGTGTACCCTAAGGGTGGGCTAAGGAGCCACATACATCAGAATCCCTTGGCGGTGCTTATTTAAAAATGCAGATTTCCGGGGCGCCTGGGTGTCTCAGTGGGTTGAGCGTCTGACTTTGGCTCAGGTCACGATCTCACAGTTCATGGGTTCGAGCCCCGCGTCGGGATCTGTGCTGACAGCTAGCTCAGAGCCTGGAGCCTGTTTCAGATTCTGTGTCTCCCTCTCTCTCTGACCCTCCCCTGCTCACGCTGCCTCTCTCTCTCAGAAATAAATAAACATTAAAAAAAATTTAAATGCAAATTTCCTGGACACCACTCCACACCCACTGAGTGAGAGTCCTTGGAAGTATGGCCCTGGAACTTGCACTTTTTAAACAGATTTGTTGAAGTAAAACTTACATGCCTAAAATCCACCCATTTAAGAGTATAATTTGATGATTTTTAGTAAATTTATAGATTTGTGTAGCCATTACCCCAATCTGCCTTTTTTAAAATGTTCATTTATTTTTGAGAGAGAGAGAGAGGGAGTAGGGGAGGAGCTCAGGACAGAGAAGGGCTCTGTGCTGACAGCAGGGAGCCTGATGAGGGGCTTGAACTCAGGAACCAAACTGTGAGATCATGACACCTGAGCCCAAGTCAAAAGTCAGACGCTCAACCAACTTAGCCACCCAGGTAGCCCCACAATCCGTCTTAGGACATTTCCATCATCCTCTCCCCCAGATTCCCTCACTCCCCTTTGTAATTAATTCTTATTCTCACCCCAAGCCTAGGCAACCACTGATCTACTTTCTTTCTATAAATTTGCCTATCCTGGACATTATATCAGTGGAATGTATAAATATGCAGACAGTTGACTAAACAACGTTTTTGAGGTTCATCTGTGTCATAGCAGGTGTGAGTAGTTGACTTCTTCCCACATTGCTGAGCAGTAGTCCATGGCATGGAGGAAAAACATTTCGTGTATCCATTATCAGCTGACACTTGGACTGTTTCCACTTTTTGGCTACTATGAATAATGCTGCTGTGATCATTCATATGCATGTCTTTGTGTGGACATATGTTTTCATCCCTCTTAGGTAAATTCCTAGGAATGAAATTGCTTGGTGTTATGGTAAGTTTGTATTTCATTTCTTAAGAGACTGGCATGCCTTTTTCTAAAGGGGCTCTTCTGTTCTACGTTTCCACTAGCAGCATAGGAGAGCTCCAGTTTCTCCACATCTTCAACTACACCTGACCGATTTACAATAGCCATCCTACTGTACCTCAGTATAGCTTTAATTTGCATTTCCCTAATGGTTAACAATGTTGAGCACTTTTTCACGTGCTGATTAGCCATTTATGTATCATTTTTAGTGAGCTCTGTTCACATATTTTGGCCATTTCCCAATTGGGTTGTTTATATTATTATGGAGTTACAAAGCTTCTTTATATATTCTGGATACTCACGCTTGATCAGATATGTGATTTGCAAATATTTTCTTCAAGTTTATGGTCTGTCTTTTAATTTTCCTAATAGTGTCTTTTTTTAATTTTTAAAAAATGTTGTATTTATTTTGGAGAGAGAGAAAAACAGAGTGCAAGTTGGGGGTGGGCAGAGAGAGAGGGAGAAACAGAATCCAAAGCAGGTTCCAGGCTCTGAGCTGTCAGCACAGAGCCCAAAGCAGGGCTTGAACCCACAAACTGTGAGATCATAACCTGAGCCGAAGTCAGATGCTTAACTGACTGAGCCACCCAGGCGCCCCTCTTAATAATAGTGTCTTCTGAGGTGCAAATTTTTAAATTTTACTGAGTCCACTTTTTTTATGGACTATGCTTTTAGGGTTGTGTCCAGAAACTCATTTCCTAGCAAAAAGATTTTTCTCCTGTCTTCTTCTAGACAGGACTGAAATCTTAACCAGCCTCTGGGAGAGTCTGTTGCATACTCCTCATAAGCAGTGGTCAGACAGTATCTACCACCTGTGGATGGAGTGTGTAGACACGGTGTGAGTCTTGTCTGACAGACTGACAGACTAGGAGCTCTTGTGTCTGTAGTAGAATTGTGTGTATCTTAATGGCTTCTGCTCGTGTGACAGGGGTGGGAGCTGGGGGGTGGGGAGCACACCATGAATAGACCACTTCAGCCTCAGGAGTCCCTGGTGTGGGAGGCAAACACCAGTCTCCCTGCTTTGCAGACTGTGCTAGTTCAATGCCTATCTCCATGACTGTCCCTTTCTCATGCCATCCCCTTCCTAACTTTGGGTTCCGTCCCTCTTGCCATTTTTGAGGGAAGAGGCTCTGAGGACAAGTGGGGGAAGCAGCAAAGTCTGTCATTCACATACACAAACACACGTCCACCTGTCACGCACCTACACTCTGCAGCACCTGTATTTGCATAAACCCGGCACACACTCTATGTTTACCTCTATCAGCAGGAGCAAAAGCACTTGCAGATCTCCATATGCTGCCACATTCCTGCAACACCCAGGAGGGCAGAACTGTGTCTGTGGACAGCTGGGGACCAGCGCGCCTTCAGTGAGCAAGTGTGCACATGCGCCACCTTGCCCATTGCACTGTCCATGACAGGCATCGTGGTTTGTGCACAGTCATTTTTGTGGCACACAAGTGCTCACATGTGTCCCCATTTGCACATGCACAAACAACCCCACACAGCCTCAGTCTCTCTCCCCTCTCATGGGGCCTGGCTCAGGGAGCCTTTGGTTTGAATAGAAACTGGGATGGAGGAGGTTGCTGGAGGAGAGAATTCTCTATTTCCTTTAACTACTCCTTCTGGCTAGGGATCATGGGAGGGAGGATAGTCCTTCTATACTTTTTATTTTTAATTTATTGATTTGTAGGGTTTTTTTTTTTAAGTTAAGCTTGAGGCCTAAGTAAACTGTTACATGTATATTTCTCTGAATTTTGACAAATATAAACATATAGTCATGTAACTACCACAATACGATATAGAATAGTTCCATCACCCCTAAAAAAGTCCCCTCAAGGCAGAGGAACAGAGATGAAGAGGGAGCCTGTGCACAGGTCTGGGAGACCCTGGGGCGGGAGGTGGGGATGGCTCTGATTGCCTGTCCAGTGTCCGTGTGTCTGTTGAGTTAGGACATCTTTGCTCTGCACTCTGGGAGGGGACTGGGATTAGGGAAAGGTCAGCAAGGCAGGATCAGAGCCTGTTTCTAATTAAAATGCTGATATTTTGTCACCAGGGCTTGCTTTTTTACATCAATTCTTATTTTTAAAAAGATTGGATTAAAGTACTGTTTATCATGCTTGCTGAATTTTTGGTGCCCCCTTAAATTTTGTTCCCAAGGCGAGTGCCTCACTTGCCTCACCCTGGTTGGTCCTGCTCTGGGGACAGGGAACTTGCCTGGGGTAGAGTGTGTGCTGTTCATCCTCCCTACATTCCACCCCCACACTCCACCACCNGCCCCTCCCTGGTGCCTGAATGGGGACCCCAGGAGGAAGGGCAATTTTATCACCAGTCACTAACAAAGGGATGAGGCCCTCCTGACACTCACCCTCTCCCCCAGTCTGGGCTGTGGGCCATCACTCTTTTCCCCATTTCAGGCTTCAAGGGCCCTCATTCCATTCATTTATCCCACATTCACTGATGCCCACTTATGCCAAGACCCTGCCCTCAAGGCACTGCTAGCTGGGAGGGAAGACAGCTGTGGAAGCATACATGAAGGTCCAGCGTGACAAAGTCAGGGCAGGAGGGTGAGGGGGGGCCAGGGAGCTTTGCCCTGGGAATGGTGCCCACATTGACGCTTGGGAAGGAGGAGGCCTTCTGGGGGTGCAGGGGGTGGGTTGGAGATGGACGGTAAGCAGTTCTGTGGGGCTCAAAGAGTTCACACGCTGGTGGTCCCCCATCCCAGGTAGCACTTAGCTATGTTCTATGTGGCCTGTGCTGGGTCTTTAAATTTTTGAATTGGTCATCAGGGTTCAAAGATCCAGAGATTCTACATAGAAATCCAGAATCCTGGTTTCATCAGCAAACAAACCAACCTGGAGTTCTGGCACTGTTGGTGTGTCCTGAGGGGTAAACCTCAGCCAAGTAGCGGCTTTCCATAGGGCAGCCCCAGCCCCCCACACCTCTTTACTTGTTACCTATTGTGTTCCCCTCTTTGAAGTCTAGAGCTGTGCTGTGTGGGAGCCACTAGGCATATGTGGCTATTGGGCACCTGAAATGTGGCTAGTCCAAATTAAGATGGTCTATAAATGCAAAACACGCACTGAATTTTGAAGACTAAGTACAAGAAAAGCAGGTAAAGTGGCTCATTAATAATCTTTTAAATAGTGATTACATATTTCTGTGATAGTATTTTTGACACATGGGGGAAAATAAAATATATTAAAATTAACCTCACATGTTTTCTTTTTACTTAAAAAAATTTTTTTAACGTTTATTCATTTTATAGAGACAGAGAGTGTGAGCAGGGGAGGGACAGAGAGAGAAGGAGACACAAAATCCGAAGTAGGCTCCAGGCTCTGAGCTGTTAGGCACAGAGCCCAACGCGAGGCTCGAATCCATGAACCGTGAGATCATGACCTGAGCTGAAGTCAGAAACCTAACTGCCTGAGCTACCCAGGCACCCCTCCTTTCACTTTTTTTAAGTGGGGTACTAAAAAACTTACATGTATATATGTGTCTCACAGTATATTTCTGCTGATCAGTGTGGGTCGAGAGCCTAGAGGACAATTGCGGAACCAGGCAAGAGGGGCAGGCAGCGGCCAGGACACAAAGTGGGCGAAGGTGGGCATTATATGCAAGGCACTATGATGGTTAAGGATGTGAACTTTGGAGTCTGTGATCAGAGTTCAAGACCCATTTCTGCTCCCTACTTTCTGTAGCATCCATCCGACCCTCCCTGAACTTTCAGTTTCTTCAGTTTGACATAGGGATGGAAAAGACCTATTCATGTAAAGCACTTGGTATACAGTTGGCACTCGCTAAAGGATAGGTGACATCATTCTGCCCAGCTATGATGCAGGAATTTGATTCACAGGGAAGTGATGGGCCCTGATGGGTTTTAGTCTGTAGATTGGTGTGTTTCGGAAAGATCCCTCTAAAGCAGGGCAGGGAGACCAGAACAGAGCTGTGTCGAATTTCGGGCAGGAAGTGAGTGAGTGCCTGTGCACCTGAGGAGAAGTGACTGCATCCAGGGCCCAGTAGGAAAATGAGAGCCTCAGGACACAGTGACGGACAGAGTGAGGTGGGAGAGGGCAGTGTGGAGGGCATCACTGAGGCTTCTGGCTAAGGGACCTGGTGGGGGAGGGAATGAACATCCAGACAGAAAAGCTGGAGGGGCTCTGCCAGGCTGGGAACCGGTCAGCCTTGCTTACCTCTGCGCTCCCTGGCACACAGGGCTCAGCGAATAGTTGCTGAATGGCTGAGGGCTAAGAGTGCTCCCTTTGAGACCACAGTCCAGGGCTTGCTACTAGTTCTCAGTCTAGCAGCAGTGTGATCTCAGGCACAATGCTTCACCTCTCTGGGTTTCAGTCTTCCCATCTATAAAATGGGAATAGTAAATATAGCCTCCCTCATGGATTGTCCGGAGGATTCAGTGAAGTTATCCATGTAAGCACGTAGCATAGTGCGTGCTCAGTTAACTGTTGGCCTCAGGCTTCCCACTAGTCCGCATCCCCGCCCCATACCCACACACAAGGACTGCCTTCTCTCCCAACGCTCTCACTTCCTTGGAGGAAGAGAAGCCCAAGTGGAAGCAAGTACTTCATTCAATTATTCTCCCTTCCCCTTGAGGCTAAGCAGGAGGATAGAGGTTAGACCACAGGAAGAGCTTTCTTTCTGAGCCAAGAGTATCTAAGTGTGTTTGAGAAAAGAGTCCCTTCCCTGCCCTACATAGATTAGTAGATAGTTTTTGGGAAAGGGGCCGTGGAGTGTATCTCTTTATTCTGGTCTCCTTGAGCATCCCATAGTGACTTGTCAGGGAGGGGGACAGCATCAGAGGCCTAATGGGGCTATAACCTTCTTGCCCTCGGCATGTGGGACTCCAGAGTCTCCAGGCCTTCACTGATCTGGGGGTGGAATGTGGGGATCACAAGCAGGCAGGGGAAGCTGGGGACTCCTTGCGTTTGTGCAGACCTGGCCGGGCCCTGCTGCAGTGACTCGGGGAGCCTGCCTCTGTATTTCCAACCCTCTCTTTGGTTGCACCCGACCAGACTCCAGGACTCTGCAGAAGCTTTTTGAGTTTTAATAAGGAATCAGTCTCACGCAGCAAAGGGAATGCAGGTTCAGGAGGCAGACAACTCCAAGTTCAATTTCCACCACCCATTAACTGAGTGGACTTGATTGAGTCACGTTAACCTCAGTGTGCTTCAGTCTCTTTGGGAATTCGGGACAGTAGGAGAGCCCTCGAGCGCTGGGATGCTTAGATGCGGCTGTGTGCCCTCATGTGGCACGGTGCCCAGCGCACAGTCAGTGCTTCCTCGGTTCCCCCTCCGCACAGCAGGCTAGCGCCCGTGTCCTGTGGTCCCTGGCTCAGTGTTGTCTCTCTCCCTTGCTCTCGCTTCTGTTCTGCAGTCCCCATCCCCTCCAAAGCCAGCAGCCTCTCGGCCCTCTCATTGGCCAAAGACAGCCTGGTTGGTGGCATCACGAACCCCAGTGAGGTCTTCTGCTCCGTGCCAGGTCGACTCTCACTGCTCAGCTCAACGTCCAAGTACAAGGTGACGGTGGGGGAGGTCCAGCGGCGACTCTCACCTCCCGAGTGCCTCAATGCCTCCCTCCTAGGCGGTGTCCTTCGCAGGTAGGATGGCCAGACCACAGTTCCCTGCCCAAATCCATGGCCATTTCAGACCTTCTTAGGGGAGGAGAGAGGGGCCAATCTCACCCCAGGCCACAGCCTCATCTCCATCTCTGCCTACTTGGGGAATTGTGCATGTTCTGGGGGGATGGCCTGGGTCCTCATCAGCTCCTACAGGTCTGTGGGCTTGGGGGTGGGGGTGGAGAAAGAAGCCTGGTCACTGAGAGGGGATGGAGGGCTTACCCTTGTTGGGCAGAATGGACAAGGCCTGGTCTAAGGAAGAGAAAGTGCCGCCTTCATCCTCTGCCCCAAGAAAGGGACCCCGGGATCCAAGGCCCATTCCCTGCAGAGCACAGGCCTTTCTGGTGTGTTTGTGTTTTGAAGTCCATGGTCTGTCTTCATAGTTGGGTGTCTGTCCCTCTGTGCACATCCTTGTGCCTGGGTAGAATATTTGTACTTGAGGGCTGGGAGTTTTGATGTGTCTGAGGACAGTGTGTGATTGTGTGTGTGTGGTATGGGGGATAGCCAGAAGTATATGTTTCCATGAGTGAGGAGGGTTTCCTGTGTTACTTCTAGTGGGATGTGTTGGCTAGAGTGTGTCGCTCTGTGTGTGACTGCATGTGCTTCGGGAGGTAGATATATGTGTGTTTATAGGCCTGTAGCTCTGTGTGGAGGCTGCATTTGTGCAGATGTGAGGGCATCTCTATTCCTGGTCTCTTTGAGCACCCCAGAGGGGCTTGTGTGAGTCCATGACTGTCGGTACATATGTCCCTGGCTTGGTGTGAACATGTGTTTCTGTGTCCCTATGTGCCCCTGAGTTTCTGAGTCTGTGTGTGTCTGCATATGCCTGACTCTGTGGGTATGTGTGTGTGTCCTTATTGCCCTGGGTGTGTGTTCATCTGTGCGCGTGTTCATATATGTGTCCCTGGGTGACTGTGTGTGTACCTGTGTCTCTCTGTGCGCATGTTCTGGCATGTTCCGCACACAGGTCTGTGTGTGTCTGGGTATCTGTGTATGGCTCAGCTGGTGTGCTACAGTGGGGAAAAAGGACCCCAAGATTCTGGCCTACCCTTCCCCACCCCAAGCTGTCCGTGCTATTGAGAGGATTAGAGAGAAATGAGTGGCCCTTAGAGCTGGGTGCTAGGTCCCTCACCCCCATCTTGGCTGCAAAGCCAGTGAGGCTAGGATACTGGGAACAGGCTGAAAGAGGGCCCCGAGCATCCTCGGGGCCAGACCCAAGCCTCGGCACAGGCTGGTGGAGGCAGTAAGGCCCTGTTGGGGTCACTTAGCCAGATGCTTCTTTCTGGTCTTCATTGTGTATGTCTGTCTCTCTCTTGGTGCATGTCAAGGGCCAAGTCCAAGAATGGGGGCCGCTGCCTGCGGGAACGGCTAGAGAAGATTGGGCTCAATTTGCCAGCTGGCCGTCGCAAGGCCGCCAACGTAACACTTCTGACTTCACTGGTGGAGGGTGAGTGAGGCCTGAGGGTGGGTGTGAGTGTGAGCATGAGGGCAACTGTGTCACCCACCATGTACCTGTGACTGTCCCTGACATAAGAGGGTGCGTCATGTATAATAAGGGGTGTGTGTGAAGTATGTGTATAGTCTTTATGTGCATGGGCATGCATATAACATGCAGGTGAACAGGAGTTATAGGGGGTGGGGCCAGTGTTTGGAGGTGGTAAAGGGATGAGGGGGAAGAGCCCCTTCCCTGGAGAGTGAGAATTTGGGCTCAGTCATCTCGAGCCCAGGCTCTGGGATACATGGTGGCCTCAGCTGCTGCCCCTGAGCTCAGAGCCCATCCCCTGCGGCCCCAAGGGAGGGCAATGGGATCAGGTCTGGGGCTGCTCTGAGAGAGAAACCATAGGAAGGTATCTACCGAAGCAGGATGGGGCAGAATGGCCCCTAGCCAGGGGGTCTGAGGTTCAAGGCTGTGCTCCAGGCTTAAAGGTATGCCTGGCTGTAGTGGCAGATCATCGCTCTGCCTCTCCTCCCCCAGGAGAGGCCGTGCACCTGGCTCGAGACTTTGGCTACGTCTGTGAGACTGAGTTCCCGGCCAAGGCAGCTGCCGAGTACCTGTGCCGACAGCACGCTGACCCCGGGGAACTGCACAGCCGCAAGAGCATGCTGCTGGCCGCCAAGTGAGTGAGGGCGCCACGCATGGGTGTTTTGGGACACTGTGCACAGGCTGTCATGGGCACCACGCACAGGCACGTGTAGGTGCAATGCAGACACAAACACCAAGCATGGGCACAATGGACAACACTCATGCACACGTGATGTGCAAGTGGCACCTCAGGGGCACACGTGGACACGTGAACATACCTGGGTTCCATGCATCAGCACAAACCGTGTCACAGACAGGCTTACATGGGCCTATGTGTGGGTCCCACACCTCCATACACTGCCCCGTGGCATCACCAGCGCAGTCCCAACGCGGGTCTTGCTTCCCCTGCCTGAGCCTTGTCCATCCGTCCTTTTGCTGCAGTGACTTCCAGCAGGGCCCCAATACATGCCCAGCTGCAAGGTGACCCTCCCTGGTCCTTGCCTCACACCTGACCCCTCTGCAAGTCCCCTCACTCACTCAGATGCTGCCACCTCAACTCTGGTCTCCTAATCTCACTCCTAGACCTTCATCCCAGGGCCCCAGTATTCCCTCAGCCTTCCTGCACCGCTCCTCTGCCCATGAACCTTCAATGGCCCCCCAGCTACTGCACCGATTTTCAAAGGTTCTATGCGGATGCCTGTTTAATTCCATTCAGATTTCATTTTTAAAAGGGTCCCATTTCAAGAAGAGAAAGAGAGAGGGAAGGAAGGTTAAGTCCAGACTCCTTTGAGGACTCTACAATCTGGCCAGCACAAACCCCACCGACCACAACTGACTTTCTCACTCTCTCCTGCGCTCACACCTTCTGCTTAGAACAACATCCAGTCCCCCACCTAATGCAGTCCTAATACAGTCAGATCCCACCTCCACCCTCCCTCCTTCGGGGCTTCCTAGGCAGAAATGGAGTCACAGACTCAAGGGACTGCCATGTCTCCTGGGACCTTTGAGTTCATATCGTAGCTGGAGAAACATATCCAGGGCAGGGCTCCCCTCACTCATTAATCAGCGAACTCCTCAACTCTTCCTGGGGCCTGGTCATGTGTAAAATGCTGACCGGGTTCCATGGGGATGCAGAGGTGAGACGGGAGTTACGTTCTCCTGCCTGAGCCACATGCAGGATGAATAGTGGCCACAAACTGGAGCTAGACTCAGATCTCAGCTTAATCACTTGGGCAGGTCACCAAACCTGTCTGAAACCAGTTTTCTTACATGGTGAGGATGATAATAACAGTTATGTATTTGTTGTGGTGATTAAGTGAGATGATGCATACAGTGTTCTTGGCATAGCATCTAGGCCTCAACTCATGTTCACTGCTATTATTTTAGTTCTTCAAGGCAGATTCTGGACTGTTCCCTAATCATTTCAAAGACAAAGTTCTGTGAAGCACTGGGTGTTTGGGATGGGAGTGGGGGAGGGGATCAAGGAAAGCTTCCTGGCTAAGGTAGTAGAGCTGGACTGTGAATGTGGGTGGGACATCCACAGGAAGAGATAGCGGGGTGTTGGCACATGCCATTTACTAGCTGTGTGATATTGGGTAAGTCCGTTAAGTCTCTGAACCAGTTTCCTTGCCTATAAAATGGGTATGACCATCATTTGCAGACTATTGACAGGGTCAGCAATCATATAAAAATTGCCCTGCACACAGTAGGTCCTCCTCTAGGCTCAGCCCTTTGTCCTCTAACCTCCACCCCTGCTTCCTCCACCAGGCAGATCTGCAAGGAGTTTGCAGACTTGATGGCTCAGGACCGCTCACCGCTGGGCAACAGCCGCCCAGCACTCATCCTGGAGCCCGGAGTACAGAGTTGCCTGACACACTTTAGCCTAATCACCCATGGCTTTGGTGGGCCCGCCATCTGTGCTGCCCTTACTGCCTTCCAGAACTACCTGCTGGAGTCACTCAAGGGGCTGGACAAGATGTTCCTAAGTGGTGCGGGCAGTGGGCATGGTGACACCAAGGCTTCAGAGAAGGATGCCAAGCACCGGAAATAACTGCTTCTTCCACTGCCTCATCCGGAAGGGTTTCCCAAGGCCTGAAATGAGGCCTTAGTTCCTGGGGGTGGGTCTGAAATGATAAAAAGGTGGAGTTCGAGTCAGGCCAGAAAGAACATTCATCCAGAGACCTGTGAGTGAGAGGCTGGAGAAGGGAAGGTGGCCTCTCTATGGTGGTTCATTGATAAGTGAAGGGCCTGGATGTCTGCCGCATGGGCGCAATCTTCTGACCCTTGATTGCTGAGAAGTGCTTGGACAGGAAATTGGCAAGGAGAAGCCTGGTCTTGGGCTGAGCCCTGCGCCTCAGGGCGCCTGAGCAGTGGTGGATTCTCCTAGAGGCCAAAACCTTGCTGCTTTTACTGATGGGAGGAGGGAAATTGTTAACAAACCAGAGGTGCTGAGGAGTTGGTACCCCTCATCCCAAATCTCCTACCCCCAGAAAAGAGGAGCTGGCAGGAGGTCCCCATGGGTTCCTTGGAACCTTTCCACTCTTGGAAAGAAGTGGGAAGGAAGAACCCCCAAGGAGCAAAGATAAAGCACAAATAACAGAACTTGAATCCAGGCTGCACTGCACAGTCCTGTTGCTGTCTGTCCTATTTATTTATGTATGTTGTAATTAAATTTGAAAGTTTAAAAATGTCGAGTGCAACTTATTTATCCTAATGAGTGGAGAACTCATTTCACTGTTTTCTGCTTATGCACCGAGATGTCCAGACAGACCAGGATGGAGAGGGTGTTTTTGCTCGCAAAGGGCTGTGGGTGGGCTGGGAGGGAAGATTGTATCAGGGACCCTGAGGTTGTCACGGGGATTTTGTATTCGCTGTTGTTTCTCTTGACCCTGCAGTCCATGTACCTCTTCGACTCTCTGATTGCTTTCTTATTCTTAATAAAACCTTTTCATTGGGTATGAAACCTCCCTGTCCTTCTTCAGCCCAGGCCTGGATTTGCTTCTCAAGAGGGCAAGGGGCCTCTAAGGGGGAATCATCGGAAGGTGCTGTGGGAACCTCTGTATGAGGGGCTGCAGAGAGTGGATCTATCTGCTTTGTCGGTGTCTGTTATTTCTGTTTGTGTGTGTGAAGTACTCTTGTGACTTGGTGGGCTTGCGTGTAAACGTGTCAGTCTGGCTGTTAGGCCTATGTGATATGTTACCACGACCATTGGTGGTGGGTCTGTATACGTCAGCATGAATGCTGGGGACTATGCGTGTATGTGTGTGTCCGATGCTAATTCGGCTCAGTCTTGAGGATTTCATCTGCTAGGCATCTTTTCTTTCCTGTATCCATCAGTCTCTCCATCTACACAATCATCTACTAACTCACTCCCCAAAGCACTCATGTTCTAGTGTACCTTACAAAACATAAATCCTTTATAAATCCCATTTATTTCCCTTGCAGTTAAAGTTTTTGAAAGATCACTACCTCTACCGCCATTTCCTCATCTCCAATTCACTCTTTAACCCACCTCAATCTGGCTTCTACCCCTACCAGTCTATCGAAATCCACTCAGCAAGGTCATCAACAGCCCCAATGTCAAATCCAAAGGCATTTTTCTCTGGACTTAGCAGCACTTGATAGGGCTGACCACTTTTTCTCTTTTTTGAAACACTCTTCTCTGTGGCTCCCAACTTCTGGTTTGCTCTGACCTCCATGGTTCCAACCCTGGCTCCTTCTCTACTTGACCTCCTTTGGCTTCCCCTGGGGACTCTTGCCTGAACTCCAGGCTTGCATGTATATCAGGATGTCTGTCTAATGTCTCCACTGGATCGTCTATCAGGCATCTCAAATTTATGTCCAAAATAGAGCACGTGACTCAGGCTCTCAAATCGTGGCCTCCTCCATACTTTCTCTCTCAGTAAATGGTACTACTCCCCATTCAGCTGCTCAAGCTGGAAACAAGAGTCCTATTTCTTTCCCTACACCCAATCCATCAGAAGGTCCATCCTCTTCTGTCTCTTCTAGCACTATCCTCGTCCTCAGGACTACTGAAGTAACCTTTTTCTTTTTTTTTTTTTTTTTTTAATTTTTTTTAAATGTTTTATTTATTTCTGAGAGAAAGAGAGAGAGAGACAGCATGAGCAGAGGAGGGGCAGAGAGAGAGGGAGATACAGAATCTGAAACAGGCTCCAGGCTCTCAGCCAGCTATCAGCACAGAGCCCAACACGGGGCTTGAACCCATGAACCGAACCGTGAGATCATGACCTGAGCCAAAGTCGGACACTTAACCAACTGAGCCACCCAGGCGCCCCAGGCACAAGAAGCTTCTAATGAGGTCTCAGTATTTGATTCTTCCCAGTTAAGTTTTGTTTGTTGGTTATTCCACAGCAAAATAAATTGTGCTTTAGCCCCTGACAAACTGGGTCTACCCCTAAGGAAAAGTAGATGATGATTAAAGAAAAAGCATATATAGATTACATGACTTCTTTTTTTGCAAAGCAAGTAGCTGTGTATTAAATGGAGAGTATTTAGACTAGGTAAGCATCAGTGTTTTGAGCTTGTACTCATTTCTTTAAACTTTTTTTTTAAGGTTTTACTTTTGAGAGAGCACAAGTAGGGGAAGGGCAGAGAGAGGGGGACAGGGGATCCAAAGCGGGCTCCACACTGATAGGAGTGAGCCCGATATGGGGCTTGATCTCTCTGAACCATGAGATCATAACCTGAGCCAAAGTCAGATGCTCAACCAACTGAGCCACCTTAAGTGCCCCCATATTCATTTCTCTTAAAGGATCATGGTGCTCCAGAAGGAATAAAAGTAGCCTTTGATCACCTTCCCTCTTTCAAACCTCATGAAGTTAGGTGAGTGAGGCCGAGCAGCAGGCCTTTCTCCCATCCAACACAAACTCCCAACTCACACACAGGAGCTCAGTGAGCAGCAGACAATTAGGGTACTGAGAACGTCCTTCCTTTTGCCTGTTTCAGGCAAAGAACATTGAAAGGACTCTGGGCTTCAGGAAGAGCAGGCTCAGCCATTGTTGCTGAGCTGGGAAGCCAAGCCATTTCTCAAGCTCTCTCAGCGCCCTCCTCCACCGCTCAGAGGCTGAGAAGTTCCTAGTCCCGCTGCCCCCCAGCTCTTTATTAGTCAGGGCTCAGCTTCCCTACCCTGAGGCAAACCAGCTGTTCTCTTCTCCACCCTATCTTCTCTACCCCAGGAAGGAATAGATTGGGTTTTTTTTACGTATTAATCACCTGAAAGCAGATGGGAACCAATTGGAAGACCATTCTGAGCAGTTTGGGCATGAGTGTTAAACAATCAGTAAATTCCCAGTGTTTTGCCAAACTCCAGGAAATCAATTTAGAGGGATATAGCTGGCATTTAAAAAAAAATTGTCTGGTAGAAAAAAACATGAGAAAACAGAGTGCACTGCATTATTACTCAATCACACACATACACATCATCTGTAAGAAAAGTTTCATGAAGCAATGCTTACTCCTCCAGTAGGTATATACAGGCATGAAGTCATAAATGTATGCTGAGGCCATGGAAATTCAGTTGGATCACAGGCTTTATGAAGAAGGAAAGAGGGAAAAGAAACTGGGGAGCTAGCATGGAAGAGGATTATGAAATGCCTCACATGTCAAACTGAAGAACTGGGTTTTATTCTAAAAATAGTGGAAAGCCATCAAAGTTTTAAGTGAAAAGAGGTATGGATGGTCAAACTTGTAGAGTACAGAGAAAGTACTAGAGAGAAAAGAGATTAAAAGTAGAGAAGGTAGGAGACTGTTAAAATAGTCCAGGAAAGAAGATGAAGCATAAACCAGATACTTGGGATAGAGTTTTACTAAAAGAGATTTAGGAAGTAAAACTGCTACAACTTAGTGACTATGTGAAGGAAGGAGAAAAAGAAGGCACCAAAAATGATGCCTAGCTAAGTGCAACGTGGTATCCTGGACTGTATTCCAGAACAGAAAAAGGACATTCGTGGAAAAATGGGTAAAATCTGAATAAAAGTTGGAGTTAATATTAATGTACCAATATTGGTTTCTTAGTTTTTAACAAATGCACAGTGGCTATGTAAGATGTTAACCTAAGGAGGAGCCAGGGGACAAGTATAAGGAAACACTGTACTATCTTGTGCAACTTTTCTGTAAAACCAAATTTATTCTAAATTAAGTTTATTAAAAAATAAATGATGCCAGGGGCGCCTGGGTGGCTTAGTCGGTTAAGCGTCCGACTTTCGCTTGGGTCATGATCTCGCGGTTCGTGGGTTCGTGCCCCTCGTCGGGCTCTGTGCTGACTGCCAGCTCAGAGCCTGGAGCCTGTTTCAGTCTGTGACTCCCTCTCTCTCTGACCCTCCCCTGCTCACGCTGTCTCTCTCTGTCTCTCCTAGAAATAAATAAAACATTTTAAAAATAAATAAATAAATAAATGATGCCAGGGCACCTGGCTGGCTCAGTCGGTAGAGCATCTGATGCCAGAGGGTGAGATGCCTAGGAATGAGCCGATCTGGAGCTAAGGAGAGAGATGGAATTGGGAGAAAAGAGACTCGGGAGTTAGGGTGGGCTGGTGGGCTTAACCAGATTGCTCTGGGGACACTTAACAAAGGCAGAGAACCATTTCATTCCTGGTGAAGCATGGATACAGAATAACAAGTTTATTCTTGGTGAGGCATGGATGCAATATAACAATGATTATATACTTACTGCATAGACAGGCCCTGTTCGAAATGCTTCACACTACCTCATGGAATCCTTCTAACTATCCCCCACGGAATAGGTACGATTTTGACCATTTCACAGATGGGAAAACCACGAAGCAGGACTGCCTAAATTTTAGTACAGATAATCAACTGGGGAAGGCATTAGAATCACCTGTGGAGCTCTAAAAATAGATGCCTTAGAAAAAGCCTCAGGAATCCAACTATGCATATTCGTAGTGGTAGTAGAGGTTGAACCAGCTGTGATGATATGAATCATCTCTTTTCTCCCATTTACCCAATGATTAAATTTCTTCTTATGGTATAAAACATCTACCACTGGTGTCTCAAAAAGTGTATGACATTCTAATCTGATGTTAACAAAATGCAATTAGTACAAAGTTCTGAACTGTAGACAGCATCTTGAGAGATGGTATTTTACTTCAGACAAACAAAAAACTTATCTGTATATGGTATTAAGAGTAGAACTGGATAAAGTAGGGCTTATCTTAGTTTAAGATCAAGTGTGGTTCAGGGGCACCTGGGTGGCTCAGTTGGTTAAGCATCCAACTGGCTCAGGTCATGATCTGCTGATTTGTAAGTTCAAGCCCCGTGTCAGGCTCTGTGCTGACAGCTCAGAGCCTGGAGCCTGCTTCGGATTCTGTGTCTCCCTCTCTGTCTGGCCCTTCTCCATTCAGTTGTGTGTGCTCTCTTTCTCTCAAAAATAAACACTAAAAAGATTTTTTTTTTTTTAAAGCAATCTAGTAACCTAGGGGCGCCTGGATGGGTCAGTCAGTTAAGCATTAAGTCATGATCTCATGGTTTGTGGATTCGAGCTCCATGTCAGGCTCTGAGACTGCTTTGGATTCTGTCTCCCTCTCTCTCTGCCCCTCCCCCACTCACACTCTGTCTTTCTCTCTCATTTAATGTTTTAAATGAAACATTAAAAAAAAAAAAAAAAAGACCAAGTCTATTTCCTGGACCAGCAGCAGCATCAACTGGAAATGTTAGAATGCAAAATCTCAGGCCATACCCCAAACATGTAGAAGCTACAGGGGTAGGACCCAAGAAGCTGTGTGTCAACAAGCCCTTTGGGAAGATTGGGATTCATGCTTAAGCTTGAGGACCATGCTCTAAAGAAACTTCCATCCAACGGTTCTCTATCATGGCTGAAGATAAGAATTACTTAGGATACTTTAAAATATATTCCTATGTCTAGGCCTCGAACTGTACTTAGTTAAAATCTGGGAGTGAGTGCAGCCTAATCACGTATAAAAAAGTAAACTCCCCAGGATGATTCTGATACATACATCCAGTTAAGAACCACTCTTTTAGTGGCACTAATAGAAAAAAAATTTACATTATTCATTCTCAAATAGCTAGATTAGGAAGTAATACAGATACTTGGTTAACTACCTATAGTACATCAATTTAATAGAATATTACTCAACTGTCAACAAGAATAAGATAGGTATATGTATGCTGACATAGAACAATCTCCAGTATATGTTAAATTTAAAAAAAGCAACACGCAGCACATTTACAAATACTTTTAAGAGTGGATATGTGTGTGTATGCGTGCATGGATGTGTGTGCGTGCTTTATACAGGGACAACTTCTATCTTAAAGGTTAGGTAAGAAATTAGTAGCTGACGTTCCCTCTGGGAAGGGAAGCAAGGGATCAAATTATAGGGACAGGAGAAACACTTTTTACTATGTGTATTTGTATCACTTGCATTTTTTACTAAGTGTACTAAGTATTACCTATTTCATTTTCAACTTTTATTTTTTAATGTTTATTTTTGGAAGAGAGACACAGAGAGAGACAGAGTGTAAGCAGGGGAGAGTCAGAGAGAGAGGGAGACCCAGCACTGGAAGGAGGCTTCAGGCTCTGAGCTAGCTGTCAGCAAAGAGCCCGACACGGGGCTCAAACCCACGAACAGTGAGATCAGACCTGAGCTGAACTAAGACACTCAACCAACTGAGCCACCCAGTCACCCCTCAAACTAATTTTTAAAATGTTAAGCTTAGGGGTAAAAAGAACCACTGCTTTAGGGAAATGAGACATTAGCAAGCAAGATATATGAAAGAGCTGGACGGAAAGGAAGCTGGGCAGTAAACAGAATGTGGGGCTGTCAGCTAAAGAGCAATTACAGCATTAATGAAGGGGAAGGGGCAGAAGACCGTCCTGGCAAAAAGTCCAATGAAGACAATCGTCTCTCTGTTTCTGTCCTCAGGTGATGATAGGTAAATGGAGACTCAAACCAGAGAGGCTCAATTTGTCCAGATTCAGCTTTATTCTGAATTAACCATCTATCAAGGATACACGTCAAAAGAGTAGAAAAAGATGAAGGAGCCCATCAAAAAAAGTTCCCTGGCAAGTTGGAGGGAAGGCATGAGGTTAGGAGCCCTGCTTAGGGAAGGAAATGTTGTCCAGGTCATGGATGCCATTTTTGTCAATGATTCGAACACTGAAGGTTGGCAGATTCAGGATGAAGCGTTTCTGGAGCTGTAGAGAGAGATGAAGAAAAATCAGTCAAAAAGTTTTTATTGAGCACTAACTATGGGCCAGGCTCTCTTCAAGACACTGGGCATACAAGCAGATAAAAAATTCTTGCTTTTGTGGCACTTGTATTCTACTGGGGGCAGTCAGTACCCAACATTAAAGAAACGCCAAACTGCAGCTGGAGTCTGGAAGGTGGTGAGGGAGAACTGGGAAATGCAGCTGGGAACTGGTCTCTGGTCAGTCAGCTAATGAAGAGTAAGAAAATCCAAAGCTCTATTCCCCACAGTCTGCTACCAATCAGTCTGGTAAACACAGACTTCTTTTTAAAAATGTCTCAAGGTAATCAGCCAACAAAGGAGTGATTGCCCTAGAATAAGCTTTGGACCAAAGCAATGTTCTCCTATGTCCCAAGAATTTAATCCAGTCACCACAGCCCCACCCACAGACATTATAAGGAGTGTGTGTGTTTGTGTGTGTGTGTGTGTGTGTGTAGCCACAGGAATGGTGGAAGGGTGTTGGCGGGACTGCTCTTGGAACAACCCGCTTCTACCTCCTTCAAACCAAGCTGACCTGTGATTAAAATAACATCTCATTAAGACTTTCTGCTTGAGAAGCTGTTCCAAACAAGCTGTGCTCTACTGTGCATGGAAGCAGGTAGCCCCACTAACCTGGCTAGAGATTATGGAAGAACACAGCTGGAAGAAATCTTGGCTTCCGTGGCCACCCTTCCTGGACACCTCACTTAGTCTCCAGAGAGAAGGTACAAAGCTCTCTACTTGCTCCCTAAGGAGCATATCCCAGACATGTCCACCTCTCCAGGCCTAAGCCCTCTCTCCTGTGATATTTCCCATCTCCTTTACGGCTGAGGACTGGCATCAACAACCCACTCCATTTCCAGAGTACCCTCTGGTTGATGACTTCTATGTCCAAAAACAAGCTCCAAAATCAAGAAAAGGTGCCAAGAAATGTGGGTTTCTAAAATGATCGTGTTTAGGGTCCACAATGAATAAAGTCTCAAAGCACTTGGTATGCCAGTGGCTTCTCCCTCACAGCCCCTTGTAACACTTGGGACTGCTGGACTAATATGGCCTCTTAGCTGAATGGCTAAGGAAAGCACATGAGTTTATTCTCAGCTTCTGCTTTGTAAAGGGAATTCGTAAACAGGAGGAAGAAGGGGACACTGTAGACTGAAAAAGACAGGACTGTACAAGAGGAAAATTGACACTATGCCCAGGACTCCCACCTGCTCTCACCCTCCTACTCTCTCCTCGACCACAAATTCAAGTTCACCCTTAGGCCACAAGAACAGTAAAAGAATTTAAAAGCCTAAGGGAGCTGCTTTCTCTTCCTCCTCATCCTCCATATATACCCCGAAGCCTTAGACTCTTAGGAGCAGTATTAGAATGGGTGGAGTCCATGTTCTTGGCCTCATAAACTAAAGGCTACTCTCCTCTTCTGCGTAAAGCCTCCCAGTTGCTTTCTATGCCTCCTGAATTCTCAGGGAAGGCTTTCTCTCCAGGACTAATGGACTATTAAGAAAGCAGACACGGGGCACCTGGGTAGCTCAGCTGGTTAAGCATTTGGCTTCAGCTCAGGTCATGATCTCACGGTTTGTGGCTTTGAGCCCCACATCAGATTCTGTACTGACAGCTCAGAGCATGGAGCCTGTTTCAGATTCTGTGTGTGTCTCTCTCTGCCCCTCCTCTGCTCATGCTCTGTCTCAAAAATAAACATTAAAAAAAAATTTATAAAGAGCAGACAGCATGGCAACCCCAGGTGACACAAATACATCAAGTATAAAGTCTAAGGTAGAAGGTTTTTTTTTTTTAATGTTCATGATTTATTTTTGAGAGAGAGACAGCAAGTGTAGAGAGACACAGCATGAGCAGGGGAGGGGCAGAGAGAGAGGGAGACAGAATCCAAGGCAGGCTCCAGGCTTTGAGCTGTCAGCACAGAGCTCAATGCAGGGCTCAAACCCACAAACCATGAGATCATGACCTGAGCTGCAGTCGGACATTTAACTGACTGAGCCACCCAGGCGCCCCATTCTAAGGTAGTTCTTTTTTTTTTTTCAATGTTTTATTTCTAGGAGAGAGAGAGAGAGCGTGAGCAGGGGAGGGTCAGAGAGAGAGGGAGTCACAGACTCTGAAACAGGCTCCAGGCTGGCAGTCAGCACAGAGCCCGACGCAGGGCTCTAACCCACGAACCGCGAGATCATGACCTAAGCGAAAGCCGGACGCTTAACCGACTAAGCCACCCAGGCGCCCCTAAGGAAGTTCTTAAAGTATGACCCAGTTACCGACTGCAGCGAATTCACCTGGGACTGCTAATTAAATACTCAGACTCGACACCAAGACAACAAAACTCAGAATCTATACAGGAAGGGAGGAGTAAGGGAGCCATGAATCTGCTTAAAAACAAACAAACAAACAAACCAGTTCCCAAGATGATTCTCATACATGCCAAATTCTGAGAATCATTAGGCTGGATGAGCCAAAAAAAAATGGTAACTAAATTATAAAATTGACAATGATGACAAGGTAACCCAGGAAGAGTTTGTTACCCACCAAACTCTATCCCTGGTAGCAACTTCACATCTGGTTAGTGTGTATTTACTACACCTTCCGGCAAAGATCAGAAAAAAATTCAACCAAGGAATGGAACAATATTGGCAAACAGAGATAAACATTCTTTTCAGGATCCTGTGGGAGCCACTCACCTCCTCTAGACATTTCCTAAGAAGCTCCACTGCCCTCTCACGAGAGATAGCTGAAAGAGAACACAAAGGCCATGTATTCAAGGTGTTGCCATTAAGTCCAACTGTCTGCCACAACTTTTAAATTTCACTCTTCTTCAGGTCAGTATGCTACACAAACGGAAAAGGCAAAAAAAATGCCTAGCCTTCTAGCTTGCAACAAACTTATTCCATATGCAGTGGAGGGTGCCCCAGACCCAGTGCTCTGGCAGCCAGAAGCCATTGCAAATTGATTTGCTACACAGAAGGGTAAGCATGACGGAATTCTGCCTCCCATGGCCAGGGCCTGCCTCTAGAGAAGTCCAGAGGCTTGCCTCTTTTTTACAGCCCATCCCCCTCACCCCTACCCACCCCACCCTTTTAGACTAGGGCTTAAATCAGTTCCATCTGCCCTAGCCAGCTGCAAATCAGGGTAAGGGAGGACAGGGCCAGAGTTTTAGCCTCACTTTCCCAGCTGGGTCTCAGTTTAACAATGGAAAGAGAATTCATGGGATAGGGCTGAGACTCTCACAAAATAGGAGCCAAAGGAACTGTCCACAAGCATGGCAAACTGGGATGACATATTATGCAGTTAGGCTTCAGGGGTGGTTAGTGGTGATTTTGGTGGGCAAGTCAGCCGTATTACTGACAGATGCCAAATCAAGAAACAGTCACTAAGAGTTAACGATCTTCAGGATGCGGCCTGGAGCTCTGGCGCAGCTAAGGCTGAGTGAGAGGACAGCACCAAATAAAGAGTAAAGAAGCCAGATTTTTACTGTACTGATAGGGAAGAATGGAATTTAAGGAGAGAAATAGCTATCTGTGCTGTATCTATAGCCTGTAAAAATGAACAATCCCAAATGCCTATTGCTCACAGTGGCTAAAGTCAAGGTTGGGATTGGAGTCGGAAGACAAAATTTAGCACAAAAGCGTCCCTGTGCTGGAAGCTTTCCCAAGCTAACAGTTTACTGACAAGTGGAAAGCCTGCTCTTTCTTACAGGAGGGGCAGGCATTAGGTGATGAGAACCAAGGGAGAGGCTGAGGCTTGTGGCCTTAAAAGCTTTGATGTTTAAGCAAAGAAACCCTTGGTTGTCATGCTGGGGACCTGTTCACCCACATCAGCTCAAAATAAGTACACAAACCACTTGGTTTATTTGCTCATTCTTTATAGCTGAGATGCTAATAAGCAACTAGGCTGGGCAAAATGAATTAAAAAACTGAACTTTTGTACCTGAGAAATTACAGTTTTACTCACTACTGTAGCACCTTTTTAAACAAAACAAAACCCAGCTCTGGACATATGCAGTATCTCCTTTTGTCTGGTAAAAGAAGAACTTTTCTTAGCTTTTCAAGAACCCTACTGACTGGAGGGGAGAGCAACTTCCAGAAGGTACCTGGATGTGCTTCCTAGGATCCATCCTCTATTTAAGCTCTGACCACCCAACTCCAGGGGTGGTGTATACAACCAGAAGGCAGTTCAGGACACAACTCTATTCCCTACCTAGAGTGCTAGAACTTACTTGGAGTGTAGTATCGATCCAGGATACTGAGAGTCAGGAAGGCACCATAGCCATGGGCTGCAAAAGGGGCCTTGGCCAAGGCTGCCAGGTAGTCCATGTAGTAGAGCGCTGGCCCCTCATGCTCATCATAGCCAGCTAGGAGGAGGTTGACATGATACGGGGTCTGCAAAGACATGGAGACAGACATGGTCAAAGCAGTAGCACCAACATCTCTTTCCATGACAAATGGGATCGTTCCAATTCTTGATGAATATGAAGGTAACAGCAGCTAAGGAAATCATGATGAAAGTAAAAATTGAGAGAAATCTAAAGGCCTGAGACTGTGGTAAGAGGTAAAGGGAAGTCGGCTTGTTTGAATAGAAGGGCACTGGGAGCACTTACAGGTATTCAAAAAAGTTGCTTTCATCTTAAAGCCTGCAGACAAGAACCTGTTACAAAAGCAAAGCATAGGTGCTCTTACATCTTTCCTGACTGCTGAAACCAACAAACACAATTCTGAGAGTGTCAGGCTACAGAGTAAAGAAAGAAAGCAGCAGTTCCAACCACATCTTCCAGAAGACACAGGTTCCATCTGGGCACCTGGACCAAAATCTCATGTGTTAGACCAGAAGCCACAGTATTAAAGAAACAATTTGTGGGGTGCAGAAGGATAGTAGGTCTCAAAAATTTAAGTCAAATCACTAAACATTTAAAAAAAAATTTTTAAGTAGGCTCCACACCCACCATGGGGCTTGCATGATCTACTGCCTGAGCCAGCCAGGCGCCTCTCAAATCACTAAACATTAATGCAGACAGTAATAATGGAAGTCCATAAATGCTCTAGAAGAACTGTGGAAACATAGCAACACTAAAAGAACTGTAGATTTAGGTGAAATGCTAACATTTTTCTCATATAAGAAGTCTCTCCTAAGGTAACTATAAAGTAATTTTTATCAATGAGACAAATAAAAAGTAATTCACAGGTGTTCTTTCTTTGTATTACCAGCAAATCTAAACATGCAAGTTTCTACTAAGAACCTTTACTAACTTGGACTTGCTCTTCATCTCCAAATGGATGATTATTTTTTTCTATACCAGCTGGGCCATTTACCATGTTAAATTCAGCCTGTGTATGGTCCTAGGCATCATCAGTGGTGAGACTCCCATTTTACATGGCTTCCTTTTTCTCTGCAAAATGTGTTTTCCACCTTGCATTTGCCTCAGTGGGTAGTGAGCAGGCCTTGCTCGAGGCTATGTGCCCATCCTTAAACTTACATATGCAATTCAGTGCACATTAAATTAAACGGAATACATTTATGCAACCTTTTAAAGTAATAAAGCTACGGTATAAAGCATAAAGTAATAACACTAGCGGTCCTAAAAGTGACACCTTACATTTTTTGAACAATGATTAACATGGGCACTTGGAAGTTTGAAGAAACTTATGTTAGAAGAACACATGAAATTATTATATATTAACTTAGAATTCCAAGCCAGTTGTCCTAACATTTCCTAAAGATTACAGTGTACCCTTAACTTGCAAAAAGTTTCTGCCTTGGGTGGATGATGGATAGTCTGAGAGGCGTAAGGACTGACCAGCAGTAGTCAAGTTTTCTGAGAAAATAATTACTTGCTTGTCACATTTCCCAGTGGGTAGTGTGCTACACTCTGCCAGGCTCTGGAACTCTCTGCCACATTCTGCAACTATGTTCTTAGTAAGTCTGACCTTAGACAAGACACTTAACCCCTATGAGCTTCTGTTTCCTTATGTGTAAAACCAGGTCAATTAATCCTTCCCTTTTCTATCTTCTAGGGAGTATGGTGAGAAAAAATAATAGAGGTGACGCATCCCAAACTCTGGAAGAAAAGATGCTACCTACATTTCTTAGTATATTGCTATACCCCAGTCTCCTTTCGATAGCTTGCCACTTTAAACAACAAAACTGTTAAATTAGCTAAAGATAAAAAATATATATCTAAAAGAATTTTTTTCTAATAAAATTGTTAACTGTGAAAACCATACTGTAAAATCAGGTAGACATAGAATACCTTTGTGTTCCTACAGTTAAAAATTAGAATTAGCAAAGAGGAAACAGAGAGAAAAATGGGGAAGAGAAGAGACAGAGAGATGGCTAGGGAATTCTAACTGGTTTTTCTCCCCCAAGAGATTTCACAACACAGTCTCTTACTCATCACAAAAAATGTTCATGTTTTTGCTAAGAGGGTAACTCTACCATTCTTTGTTCACCGCCCAAAACACCCACTGTATGGTTAACCAGGACAATTTTATCAAGTTGTAATGGCAAATTAAGGATCCACTCAGATACTGAAAGAGGTCTAAACAACAGAACGTAGGTATGTTCCGCCTCTAGTGAGGATCTTGCCCATGCTATGAGATTACACTGTGTTAAAACAATGTGATTTTAAAAGCTACCACCAAAATATTTTACATGAAACTATGTCAAGAGAACTTAAAAAGCAAATGGTATTGCTTAATTGGTCTATATAATACCATTTATTTATGTTTAAGCATCTGATACAGACACTTATCAAAGTTGGTATTCAGGAGCCACAACACGTGGTAGAGAAGATAACTCACAAATTATTGTGTGACTTTGAATTACCAACTTTTGCAAGTGTGAGATACTTAAGCATAAATAAATGGTGTTAGCTAGACTAATTAAATCAATACATCTGTGTAACAACTTGCAGTTTCTGAAATTCTTCTGACAATACTCCATCAAAGATCTCTGGCTCACACTAGTTTTTTTTTTTTTTTAAGTTTATTTATTTATCTATTTATTTTGAGAGAGAGAGAGAGAGAGAAGGAGGGAGGGAGGGAGAGCAAGCAGGGGCGGAGAAAGGGAGAGAGAATCGCAAGCAGGCCCTCTGCTGTGAGCATGGAGCCCAAGAGAGAGCTCAAACCCACAAACTGTGAGATCCTGACCTGTGTTAAAACGAAGAGTTGGAAGCTTAACTGACTGAGCCACCCAGGTGACCCTCACACTAGTGTTTTAAAATTTCAAATGAAGTCTTGTACGCTGTCACTCTTGCACCTCTAAGAATCATGGTGTTCAAAGTGACAAAGCCATAGTTAAGAGTTTCTTGACTGTTATTGTCCCTCATGTTCTTGATTCTTTACTGTTTTCCTGAAATGAGACAAATTCTAAGCCTGTCAATTTTGTGCTATTCTGACAGCATACACACGTGTAACTGTGGTGGTATGCTTAGAAAAATACTTATGTGTAAGCTACAGCCCACCTATTAAAATATTTATGCCAATTATAAGCTCCATGAAGGCAGGATTATGTCTGGTTTGGTCAATGATATACAAGCATATAGTATATGCTCCATAAATATTTGCTGAATGAGTAAAAATCATACCAGAAAGCATTATATATTTTAATCTATATGTGGCTTATGCCTAGTATGACAAGGAGATGAGGAAAATGACTAAACAAATGTCAGAAAGTGATAGGTCCTACTCCCAAGAATTCAATCAAGTTTAAACCAAGTGCCAGCATCTCTCTGAATGCACATACATTGTTGCTTTTTGCTAGACTCCTGGGTCCTTCTCTTTCTACTCCCCTTTATTATATTTCTTAATCTTTATTTTTGAGAGAGCACAAGCAGGGGAGAAGTAGAAAGAAGGGAGACAGAGGATCTGAAGTGGGCTCCGCACTGACTGCAGTGAGCCTGATGTAGGGCTCAAACTCAAGAACTGTGAGATCATGACCTGAGCCAAAGAAGGATGCTCAACAGAGCCACCCATGCGCCCTTCAGTATCAAAAGACATTCATAAGCATCTTCACTTACAGCATATCTGCTTCACGTTCAACCTACCCTTCAGACATAGGTTGCTAAGTAAAGGAAAATTTAGGATACAGATCAGGCATTAGAATTGAACAAAAGGAAGAACAATAGCATAAATCACTATCTTAAAAAGAAATGTCTGGAAAAAATCTGTTCATGTCTTCTGCCCATTTTTTAACTGTATTATTTATCTTGTGGGGTGTTGAGTTTGATAAGTTCTTCATAGATTTTGGATACTAATCCTTTAACAGATATTTCATTTGCAAATATCTTCTCCAACATACAGATGACTAACAGACACATGAAAAGATGCTCAACATCACTCATCATCAGGGAAATACAAATCAAAACCATGATGAGATACCACCTCACACCTATCATAATGGCTAAAATTAACAACACAGGAAAAAGCAGATGCTGGCCAGGATGTGGAGAAAAGGGACCCCTCTTACAATGCTGGTGGGAATACAAACTGGTGCAGCCACTCTGGAAAACAGTATGGAGGTTCCTCAAAAGTTAAAAACAGAACTACCCTCGGGGTGCCTGGGTTGTTCAGTTGGCTAAGCATCCGACTTCGGCTCAGGTCATGATCTCATGGTTCATGGGTTTGAGTCCCGCGTTGGGATCTGTGCTGACAGCTCAGAGCCTAAAGCCTGCTTCAGATTCTGTGTCTCCCTCTCTCTCTGCCCCCTCCCCGCCATTGATGCTCTGTCTCTCAAAAATAAACAAACATTAATTTAAAAAAGAGAAAGAAAAAAACAGAAATACCATATGACCCAGCATTTGCACTACTAGGTATTTACCCAAAGGATAAAAAAATATACAGATTCAAAAGGGCACATGTACCCTGATGTTTATTTATAGCAGCATTATCAGTAATAGCCAAACTGTGGAAAAACCCCAAATGTCCAAACTGATGAATGGATATGCAGCATCTGGATGGTTCAGTCAGTTAAGCATCTGACTTTGGCTCAGGTCAGGATCTCACAGTTCGTGGGTTCAAGCCCCCCATCATGCTGTGCTGACAGCTCAGAGCCTGGGGCCTGCTTCAGATTCTGTGCCTATCTGTCCGTCTGTCTCTCTCTCTCTCCCTACCTCACCACCCACTCTCTCTCTCTCTCTCTCTCTCTCTCTCAAAAATAAACATTAAAAAAAGAACTGATGAATGGATAAAGAGGATGTGGTGTGTGTATATATATATACGTGCGTGTGTGTACACATACACACGGTGGAATATTACTTAGCCAACAAAAATGAAATTTTGTCATTTGCAACGATGTGGATGGATCTAGAATGTATTATGCTAAGTGAAATAAGTCATAGAAAGACAAAAATGATATGATTTCACTCATATGTGGAATTTAAGAAACAAATGAACATAGGGAAAGGAAAAAAAAAAAAGAGAGAGAGGGAAGAAAACCTAAGAGATTCCTAACAGCAGGGAACAAACTGAGGGTTCATGGAGGGAGAGGGTGGAGGGATGGGCTAAATGGGTGATGGGCATTAAGGAGGGCACTTGTTGGAATGAGCACTGGGTGTTACACATAAATGATGAATCACTAAATTCTAATTCTAACCTGAAACTAATTTTATCATACATGTTAAAATTTCAATAAAAACTACATGTTAAAATTTCAATAAAAACTTAAAAGAAAGAAATAGCTTTGGTAAACTGTACAGTTCAAAACCTGGCTGTCTTACCAATGTGTGGCTTTAGAAAAGTTAGTCACTTTTCTTCGAATTTTAGTGTTCTTCTTGAAAACATGGGCTAATACCTACACAAAAGGGCTACAGTGAAGATTCAAAGAGATAATGCATACAAAGAGATAATGCATATAAACAATAAGCACAGTGCCTAAAACATAGTAAAGGATTGATAAATACTAAAGTTATTACTAGGGAAACACAACCATCTATGAAGTTCACAGTGCCTATGAGACAGACATGGCAAGTACTCAGGGAAGCCCACCTACTCCTAGCAATGAAATACAATTCCTCATATAAGTCTTCATAAAGGGACATGGAGGGATGTTAATAAAAAGTGCCAAGCACACTGCCTGACACAAAGAAATGCAGCTAATGACAGTTAACTCCTCTCCCCTTCCCAGACTCTTTCAGGGGCCCAATGTGATTGTATGCACTATCAAAAGACATTCATAAGCATCTTCACTTAGAGCATATCTGCTTCATGTTCAACCTACCCTCACCTATCCTGAGACTGATACAGGCCTGAAGACACAGACATCTATAGATTTTCTGCAAGCCTGAAAAAACAAACACAAAAACAAACCCTACATCCAGTCTTGGAGAGTAAGTACCATTTACTAATTTATTAAGTACTTTCGTGCTATTTCTGCCACTATAGATACGTCCACTTGAGTGCCAAGCCTCACTTTCTAGCTACTTTTTCATTGGTTCCCTTCTATCCCATGAGCATCACATTTGAGAATCTGCCAATTATTCCAGGGAAATGGGAACAATAATCAATCATGACAGATTTGCCAGGAAACCTCTATCCTTTACAAAGTAATCATTGTTCTGTGCATGATATGATCTAGTCTTTGGTTGTCTCCACTATTCTAATTATTTAGATTGCAAATCAAGGTAATAAAACAAAGTTATGAGGTCCCCAAGGCAAGGAACTGGCTCCTTCACAACAAAGGCTAGGACTCAATATTATAAACAATTCTGAACTAAACTAAACATCCAGATGACCAATAAATGATCCAAACATTGAGATGAGACACTCCCTGCCCAATAATAGCCTTGAGGATCACCATCAATGGTTTACAGTACAAACACCAAAATACTTTAATTTTAAAAGTTGTATTTAATTGATAGAGAAAGAAAAAATTTTAAGTGAACCATCCTGGGAATTCAAAATGAGTTTTAGCTTCTAAAAAAAAGGTACCAACAAAATTTGGCCTCTTTTTACAAGTGGGGAAAAAAAACACTACCACACAAATGTGGTATCGTTTCCTCCCTTAAAAAATATACAATACACACTTATTTTATTTTATTTTTTTAATGTTTATTTACTTTTGAGAGAGCGAGAACCCAAGCAGGGGAGGGGGAGAGAGCAAGGAAGACAAAGAATCCTAAGCAGGCTCCAGGCTCCACACTGTCAGCACACAGCCTGATGCAGGGCTTGAACCCATGAACCATGAGATGATGACCTGAGCCACCCAGGTGCCCCAATATAAGTTTATTTTATAGTGGAGAGCTTTAGGAATGTCTGGGTGGCTCAGCTGGTTAAGTGTGACTCTAAACTTCGGCCCAGATCATGATCATGGGTTGTGGGATTGATCCCCGCGTCAGGCTCTGCACTGGCAGTGAGGAGTCTACTTGAGATTCTCTCTCACTCTCTCTGCAGTTCCCCTGCTCATGCTTATGCTCTCTCTCAAAATAAACTTTAAAAATAAATAAATAGGGGCACCTGGGTGGCTCAGTCAGTTAAGCGTCCAACTTTGGCTCAGGTCACCATCTCACGGTTCGTGGGTTCCAGCCCCGTGTTGGGCTCTGGGCTGACAGCTAGCTCAGAGCCTGGAGCCTGCTTCAGATTCTGTATCTCCCTCTCTCTCTGACCCTCTGCTGCTCACGCTGTCTCTCTCTCTCAGAAATAAATATAAAAAAACCATTAAAAACATTAAAAATAAATAAAGTGGCTTTCAGTCATTTTTAAATTTTTTCATCTAGGGGCGCCTGCAGCCTGCTTCAGATTCTGTGTCTCCCTCTCTGCCGCTCCCCCCATTCGCTCTGTCTCTGTCTCTCAAAATAAAGACATAAAAAATTTTTTTTAATTTCTTCATCTATACAATGGGGATAATAACAGCATCCATTATTAGGCTTATAGAAGGCTTAAATAAATAAATGTAAAGTGCTCAATGCAAATGCCTGTTAACAGTAATACAGATTAGTTATTATCATCATCACCACCACTTTCATTGTCACTTTTAGGATCTGACCACATTATTAACAGATCTGACCAGATAATAAGATCAACATGTCCCAGAGAGCCAATCTAATCATCTCTCTTTTTTGTTGTTGTGAAAAGGGATAAAATTTAAGCCAAGGAAAGTAGCCAATAAGCACATCTCTTATACATTTCTCCCTGGGATTGAAATGGACTTCCTAAGTACCTAAGCCCTGCAGAACTGAGCTGTTTCACTCTGTCCATTTGGGAGTGGGGGGGTGTACATGGTACACACACAAACTTTCCTCAAGTTAGGTGGAGTGTTTCCCTCCCTCCAACTCTTGTGCATACAACTCCTTGTATACTCCCTCTCTCATGAAAAAGAAACACTGTAGTGATTACGAAGAGTGTGAAATTCCATAAATTTTACAGCTAAAGAGAACAGTTGTGATAAATACACTGAAACAACAAAATCAGCGACGAGAGTCTGCGCGGTGACAAGCAGCGGTGTGACATCTGGCGGAAACCAAAGTCACAGCAAGGGGGAGAGAGGTGGGCGTGAGGAAGCATCCCGCCGAGCGTGGACACAGAAAAAGAGAGGAACTGACAGTCTTCCTTTGGAGCCAGGCCAGCCTTTGCCACCTCTAATTGAATAGGACGATGTCACTAGGAGTGAGGTGCTTTGGAGGTGCAGTTTCTTTTGCACTGTGCTGTACCTTGGAACTTTAAGCAGTGCGTGAAGCATATTTCCATTCCTGGAGTACTCTGGAAGGAGATACAGAACCACCAATGGGACAAAGGAGTCTGTCTAGAGATGACAGTGTTTTAATAAATAGACTCCTAAATACACTAAACAAAGACTGGGCTTTGAAGGGACAGTGCATGTGATTTCTTTTAGTCCAGTTGATGGTCAAAGCTCCCCTAAAATCCCATCTTTGGCGTTGCGAGTATTTCATAAAGGTGCCATTTACAGACTTAGAAAGAAGAAAAGCTCAACTAGCTTGTCTAACATCCCTTTTACAAATGTGGGGGGGACTCAAGTTCAAAAAAGGAACAGTGAGCATTGGTGGTATAGTGGTGAGCATAGCTGCCTTCCAAAGAAGGGACAGTGATGTGCCCCTAAGTCACATGGCTAATCAGGACCAGAATTTAGACTTCTGATTCCAAGTCTTGTGTGTTTTTCTAGAAAACCATGCTGCCTCCACAAAATGGCAATTAGTGTGAAAATATAATTCAATATGTAAATGTCAGTTCCACACTCAAATATTTCAGATTACACTGTTTTGCATACCAGTATCTATTGTTCTCTATTTCATGTATCACATCTTATATGACCTATAACACTTTAAGTTTAGAATTTTTTTTAATGTTTTATTTATTTCCAAGAGAGAGAGAGACAGCGTGAACAGGGGAGGGTCAGAGAGGGAGACACAGAATCCGAAACAGGCTTCAGGCTCTGAGCTAGCTGTCAGCACAGAGCCCGACGTGTGGCCCGAACCCACGAACCATGAGATCATGACCAGAGCTGAGGTCAGACGCTTAAACGACTGAGCCACCCAGGCTGCCCATAACACTTTAAGTTTTAAAAGGGCAGATTTAGGGGCACCTTGGTGGCTCAGTCGGTTAAGCGTCTGACTTTGGCTTAGGTCATGACCTCAGTTTGTGAGTTCGAGCCCCACACTGGGCTCTGTGCTGACGGCTCGAGCCTGGAGCCTGCTTCGGATTCTATGTCTCATTCTCTCTCTGCCCCTCCCCCACGTGTGCTGTCTCTCTCAAAAATAAATAAATGTAAAAAATTTTTTAAAAAAGGGTAGATTTAATGTCAGACCATATCACTCCTCTAAAGAGTCTACAACCATATATAACATGTAGTAAGTACTCAACAAATAGCAGTTATGGTATTGGTATCTGTTTATCGGATAAATATACCAATATTTATACCAGATACCAATACCATAACTGCTATGCCAATGCCCAGTTTTGCAAATTCATTAATAAACAAAATGGATCCATTATTATTTTCTTTTTTTTTTAAAGCTTTTTATTTTTAAACATTTATTTTTGAGAGAGACAGACAGACAGACAGACAGAGCATGAACAGGAGGAGGGGCAGAGAGAGAGGGAGACAAAGAATCTGAAGCAGGTTCCAGGCTCTGAGCTGTTAGCACAGAGCCCGATGCGGGGCTCGAACTCACAAACCATGAGATCATGACCTGAGCCAAAGTCAGATGCTTAACCAACTGAGCGACCCAGGTGCCCCCATTATTATTTTCTTATACTGGTGCTCTGAACTCTGAATCAGAAGTTTATTTCCAATAATCAACAGAATTCACTAGCTACTTGCTTTGCATGAGCTTGATGGCATAATTTTAAAATTTCAGTATCAATTTTGCCATTTTAATTAAAGAAAGACTTTGTACCTATGTTGGAATTGCAATGTTCACTATATTCAACACTTCAAAAAAAATGTCAAAGATGTCAACAACTTCCAACGGTCTTCACAACCTAAATACCTTTTCAGCTCTAAAAGACTGTGGCTCCACGGGTAGGCTGGAGAAGAACGTCTACCCCTACACCTAAACAATATAGGATACATGTACCCTGGTTTCAATCCTCTCCAGTGTCCTTTGTAAGGAAACCCATCAATCTCTTTTTCTAATAACAATGGTGATTATGCCTTAGGTATAAATGCACACAAGTTATAAAAGGCTTCAACCAAATCCTGCAAGAGCTGAGACTAGAACATAGGATAGTTATGAAATAGGCAGATACCCCAACCAACTTCACTTTTGCATTTGAAATGTGACTTTATTTATTTATTTTTAAAGTTTCATTTATTTATTTTTGAGGAGGAAAGAGAGCACAGGAGGGACAGGGAGAGGGAGAGAGAGAGAATCCCAAGCAGGCTCTGCACTGTCAGACTCGAAATTATAAACTGCGAATCATGGCTTGAGTCAAAATCAACAGTCAGACATTTAACTGACTGAGCCACCCATGTGTCCCTACTTTAAATTCAAAGTTATTTAGCATTTGCTGTGAGAAGCTTTATGCCAGGTGATGAAGATGGATGCCTAGGTCTCGAAGGAGCTCATGAGTGAGACAGGGGTAGGAGGATTCCAGATTGAGCAAACAGCAGACGTGAAGGTAAAGCAACATGGAGGAATGTAGAATGTTTGGGTACTGGTGAATATGGGACATGTACACCTAATGAATTAGGTCATTTCAGCATGTACGCCAAAGAGGAGCCAGTGGAAACCACTCCTGTTCCTCTGCTGTGCCCAGCCTTTTTCATGTCATAGGACGCTGCAGAAGCAGTAGGGATGGAGGGGGCGGAATGCAACAGGAGATACATTTAGAAGGTAGAATTGACAGGAATAACTAGTGGAATAGAAGATAAGGGAGAAAGAGGAGTTAAGAAGACTCTCAATAAGGGGAAAGGTGATAGAGCAAATATAAAAAACTCAATTTGTGTCCCAAGGAATGAAGACTCAAGATAGTCCTTTGGCCCTGGAGCTGCAAGTGCCCCATCTGAATATGGGGATAATATTGCTTACCCAACAGATGTGAGGAATGAAAAGTGCTTATCTGTGTTAAAGTTCCTGAAAGAAGACCTAGTGGGGCACCTGGGTTGCTCCGCTGGTTAAGCGTCTGTCTCTTGATTTCGGCTCAGGTCATGATCGCATGGTTTATGAGATCCAGCATCGCACTGGGCTGCGTGCAGTCAGTGTGGAGCCTGCTTGGGGTTCTCTCTCTCTGCCCCCCCCCCCCCCCCCCCCCATTCACACACATGCAATCTCTCTCTCAAAATAAATAAATATATAAATAAATATTGTTTTAAAAAGGCCTGGTAAGTAGTAGGTACTCAAAAAATGTCAATTGAATCTGAATTCTAGGAACAAAAAAAAGTTAAATACTCTGCATATTTCAACTTTTAGCAAAACTAGATTTTAAAGCTCCCCTTCAATAATTTCAAAATTTTTGTACATTTTACTTCTCTAAAGCCATCACTAGCCCCAAGTTTGAACCATTCTCCTATTAAAGTTGTAATCTTATCGTAATTAGAAGTTTAGAAATTTAATGAGTTGAAATGCAACATGGCACAGATGCCTTATTATACCAACTAGTTAACACAGTATTTGTTTTCTACATTAATTTTACTTGCTAATCAAAAATACTGCTTTCTCCCAAATAACATCAAAATAAAATTGCTGATTGTGCAATGGGAAAACCAACGCCACCACATGTGCAACAAGGCCACTTGAACTGTTTTTCATGAGCTGGCAGTTCCCAGGGAAAATTGAAGATTCCATACACCTTTAAGCCAGTTCTCAAAAATTTAAGTGCAGAAGCCATACTTTGTATGCTACTAGGCAAATGTTAAGGTGGACACGCTAAGGATGCCCATGAATATCTATGAATGTTGAACATCATAGCCGGTTCACCTTCCTGAGTTAATAAATCAGTCTGTTGGAAAACACGATTTAGGACTATGTATGACTGTATGTTTCTGGATGTCCATATCAACCAGATACAGAACACTAAGGAAATCCTGGGGAAAAGGGTGTTTTGGAGCCCTTTTATTAGAACAGCCTAGGTTCAACGTAAGTTACTCTTGTCTCCTCAACTGACCTGGAAGCTCCTCACAGGTCTCCCTGCTTCTCTCTTCTTTCCCCAGACAGAAGCCACTGGTTTTACCAAATCTCATCTGTTTATGCTAACAAGCTGCCAGAGTCCCACTGCTTTTATCATAAAGCTTTTCCATCAAAATCTTCATGACAAGGGGGCACCTGGGTGGCTCAGTCGGTTGAGCGTCTGACTTCGTCTCAGGTCATGATCTCACAGTCTGTGAGTTCGAGCCCCCATCTGGTCTGTGCTGACAGCTCAGAGCCTGGAGTCTCCTTCAGCTTCTGTGTCTCCCTTTCTCCCCACTCCTCCCCCACTCATGCTGTATCTCTGACTCTCTCTCAAAAATAAATAAACATTAAAATCTCAGCCATATTTATTTAGATTGCAGATTTTTATAATATATGTACATATATAGTAAAAACTATATAAAGGTATTTATTTATATATTTTTTCAATCAGTAGAGCCCTAATTTGTATTAGTTAAAACAGGTAAAAAATTAGGAGTAAGAGGCTCAGAGTATAAAAATCATTAGAAAACCCTGTGTCTGATTTAACACAACTCACACACACATTTTGGTCTGTGCTTCTGGTTTTCCTTTTGGCTTCACCTTTGCCTTTAATGACAGCTGGTCCTTTTAGGCTCAGGTTAGGTTCTGTTCCCAGAGCACCTATCTATCTGTATGGCCACTGCGGCACTTGTCACTCTGCAGTGCAAGTTCTCCATCTAAAGGCACACTTGGAGCTTTGCGCCCCTTTCCCTGGCCCCAAGGACAATGCAGGCTGCAAATCTGCTGAATGAATGACTATCAGCACTTGTGAACGTCTCAGCTATAGAATGCACATATTAGGAGGCATCAAAAAGGCAGTGTGGAGTTTTGGCAGGTTACTTTATAAAGATTCAGAGATTATTTCCTCTCCCTCTCTTCTTTTCAATCTAATTAATCCTATTTGCTCTGCTGTCCCCACTCAAAAGCAATGGTAAATCTGAACTTATTTTCTTCAACTTTTCAAAAAAATGTGTTATACTTCTTCCCCTCTTACCCTTTTTATTTTCGTAAGCTTTTTTTGTAAAATAAAACATACATATAAAGATGCACAAAATATATACATACAGCTTAATGAATAAAATGAATACATGTGTAACTAGCTCCCAGGTCAAGAAACAACTCCTGAGGCACCTGGGTGGCTCAGTCGGTTAAGCATCCGACTTCGGCTCAGGTCATGATCTCACAGTCCATGGGTGCGAGCCCTGCGTCAGGCTCTGTGCTGACAACTCAGAGCCTGGAGCCTGCTTCAGATTCTGTGTCTCCCTCTCTCTCTGCCCCTCCCCCGCTCACTCTCTGTCTCTGTCCCTCAAAATAAAATAAAGACATTTTAAAAATTTTTTTAAAAAAAGAAAGAAACAGAACTCCTTCCTTCAAAGACTTCTCACTGTCCTTCATTTTAGCTAACTGTTATTAGGGAGAGTATAGGAAAACCTCACAGAGTTTTTGGGATCAGCCCCTGAATTCATATCCCTGCATGATTGTGGGCCAGGGCAAAAAAGAGGCATCAAGTTGAATCACTATACTGTATACCTGAAACTAATATAACACTGTATGTTTACAAAGGAATTGAAATTTAAAAAAATAAATTAAAATAAAGGTATTAGGGGCTATGAGGGTAAAATTAAAAGAGGCATCAAGATGTCAGAGTGTATGTGTATTTGCATCTATGAGTGTGAGGGAATGCCCACACAGGTCAGGGCACTGGTTTAAAGCAATCCTAAAAGGCAGGGTAAACCGGTACTTCTAATGGTAAACATTTCCAAAATAAAGCATGTTTTTACTACACACAGTACTCTGCTGCTCCTGGCTTACACCAAACCTTAATAGGAAATCATATAATATTCAGGACATAAGTTTCAAAACAGTATGAATTTAGACCAATTACCTTCAACCCTATTGTGGGTAGGAAAGATGCTCTAAGTGAAAAATTGGCATTATGGGGTTGCACAATCCCAGCTACCCAATAAGCTCATTCCATTCTACCAGAACAGGGGTTCTCTCTGCTCACAGCAGGCATCCAACAGGGTAGCACATATATGCTCTCTGAGTGAGAAAGCAACACCTTCTCACATACAACCCCCTGGAGAGAGATGGGGAGGGGGAGAGGGGAGGACTTTACACCTGCAAACTCCTAACTCTATCAGCACTAGGGCTGGGAAAAACAGCACATATTAAAAAAAAAGGGGGGGAGGGGGGAATAGGGGTTTGGGGGAA
>NW_027528276.1:914179-963339 GCF_008692635.1 Crocuta crocuta
AAAGCCAGTAACTTTTGGAAAAGGATATTCTTAAGCCATTTTTTTCCTTAGAAGATGAGTAAGTCTTAATGATTCAACACCCAAGCCTTTGTCTTCCTAATGGACTTTATTCAAGCCCTAATAAGCAAACTGCTTCAAAGGGCAGCTGTCAGAACTCTTATTCTTCTTGGTAGAAAAACACTGTATGCACAGTGTTGTCGTATTAATTAAGGCATCTCAACTTCAAGTATCTGTCCCTGGGCCTTTAGATAATCAACATGACCACTAAAACTAGAATAGCAGCATCTCCAATGGGGCAGACGAGCCACACCCAATCCTCAGAGACTCCTGTGAGATGTGACCTGGAATGCACATGTGTTTTGCAGTACCATTGAATATCTACCAAAATGTAGCCAAATGTTTTCAGTTTTTCTATATGTCCTATTCCACCTAGGAAACAAAATAATTAACAGACCTGTAACTCTTGGCTCAGCTCATCTTGAAAATCAGTTAACATACTAGCTGACTGAGGTCTGGTGGGAAAGACCTGTTCTCCAGGTCTGAAAGAACTGCTGCTTGCACTGAAATTCCATGAGTTTCAAGATAAACATCTTGATTTTTTTTTTTTTCAATTTCCCCCTCACCAAAAGTAAGCCAGCTCTGTCTGTCAAGATGCCCAGGCTGTGTGGCAGCGGTGTCAAAGGCTGCCATTTGCTTGAAGGCACTGCCATCTGCGGCAGCAAAACATTTTGTCTCCGGAAAATAAACACATCTGCCTTTGCCAGTGTCCTCCCACTGTGCCGCCCATCTGGAGCAGGTGAGCTGGAAGGCAAGCCTGGGCATGGTGAGATGGGGGTGAGCAGGGGAGGCAAGGCCTCAAGGGAGATGGCACTTGGAGGAAGAAGGTAGTGCTGTGTCATGTCACATCCTGCTAACCACATTCGCCAAAAAGCATGCGAAATTACCCTTGTTAGTGATATTTTAATCATACGCAGCAAATGGTTGGTTGTGTTAGAGGACACAACCCGCAAAGTCAAGGTTTCACCAGGGCCATCTGCTCACCAGGTCACATGACCTCACTGATACCAATAAACAGATGACGTCTTTGTGCCAGCCATCAAAGGCAATGACAATAACTCTAGTGGTCAGATAGAGGCTCAAAGCAACAGTATTCTTCTAGGACAAGACCATACAAGACGTGCCTTACTATAAACCAGACTACACACACTCAAATTCAGGCCAGAGTGCTGGCACAAGTCATGGTCACTTTTAGAAATGACTAATAACTAGGGTGCCTGGGTGGCTTAGTTGGTTAAGCGTCCGACTTTCGCTTAGGTCATGNATTCTTTCCTACATACTCTTTACCTTTCCCTGAAAAAATAAATTCAAGTCTGCGTATAGTCTTGACATTAGAATTTTAAATTATACTATTTGAGGGCTAGAAGCAACCATAAAAATTATCCAATCAAACTCTCTTCTCCCAAGGTTTTTAAACTGGCTCACAAGAGCGCTAGTGCTAAACCTCCTGAAGCAGAGATCTTTCAATTATACCACTGTTTTTCAAACTTTAGTGGTAAGGGGACAGTGAAGCCATTTTTTTCAAATATAATTGTACATAGAATCCCAATATATAAAATAGATAAAAGTTACATTGACCTATATGAAACACAGCTAAAGTTTCACTATACTGGTCTTCCTTAGTGACTTTTCTAAGGCAACTTCATGGAATAGTTTGAAAACCACTACACCAGGCTGGCTGATATTTTTCCAACTCATTATTTCTATTTTTTTAGGTGCTAAGCATTAACAAGTATAGCCCTGTTAAAAAATTAATTACCAAAAGCTCACCAAGTATTTGGCAGAAAGGTTCTATGAAAACACTTTGGCCAGTGAGTAGCAGTGGTAAAGCCTGGAAGATTACATACCATGGAGGGCAGCATTCTACTCTACACCTTGAAACTCCATATTCCCCAAGGATATTGGATTTGGCTGGTTCATACGTAGGCCTCCACATATGTAAAATGGAGATCAGGGCGGATAATAACAGGTAATTTTAGGGCATTCAAATAAGCTACACCAAATGTGCCACATAATTCATTTCAAGCAAGAAATAGCCCCATTACCTATCACTCTCTCTGCTATAGCCCATTAACCAAAACATAAAAAGAATTTATTTATTTATTTTTCAATGTTGCATTTATTTCTGAGAGAGAGGAACAGAGAGAGGGGCAGCGTGAGCAGGGGAGGGTCAGAAAGAGAGGGAGATACAGAATCCGAAGCAGGCTCCAGGCTCTGAGGTAGCTGTCAGCACAGAGCCCGATGCGGGACTCAAACCCATGATCTATGAGATCACAACCTGAGCCGAAGTTGGATGTTCAAAACTGACTCAGCCACCCAGGCACCCCTATTTATTTATTTTTGAGAGAGAGAGAGAGAAAGAGAGAGAGAGAGAGAGACAGGAAGGGAGGAAGGGTGAGGGAGGAGGGGGAAGGGCAGAAAGAGAAGGGGAGAGAATCCCAAGCAGGCTCTGTACTGTCAGCACAGAGCCTGCCATGGGACTTGTTCTCAATAAAGTGTGAGATCATGACCTGAGCTGAAATCAAAAGTCAGACACTTAATCGACAGAGCTACCCAGGCACCCCTCATTAAAAATATTTTAATGCAATTCCCTTCCAGTATATAAATGTACAATAACATTTCCAGTGGTATCTGTGGATCAACTGGATGACATTTATTCAGCAAATATTTACTGAACATCTATCATCTACAATGGGCACATATTTATACTTTATCTATATAATCCTATACAGAGGTCTTGACACATTTACTAGAACTGGAAATTTTATGCTTCCCCAAAGACACAAACATACTTGTACAATAATGCAGTAACTAATAAGGGAGAGAGTATCAACGAGTATGGTATTTGAAGTTAGAATCTTACCTCAGCCTTTGGTATACTTGGACACATAACAGACATATCTAACCTCTTTATTAACCAATCTTAATAGCCTTGTAAGTAAAATGGGGATAACATTCATCTTATGGTGTCATAGTGAGCATTAAATAAGATCACGTATATATCTAGAATAGCACTGTCCAAAAAAACTTCCCATGATGATGATGTTCTGTGTTAGCAACGTCCAATATGGTAGCCATTAGCCACATGTAGCAATTGAGCACTTGAAAAGTGGTGACTGTGACTGAGGAACCAAAATTTTTTTAATGGAAACATAAGTTTATTTCTCATTCAAAGTCCAAGAAACTCTCACCTAGGAACTAAATTTTAAATTTGATTTCATTATTTAAAACTGTAATTGCCATATATGACTAGTGGCTACCAAACTGGATTGTGTTGATCTAGACCAAATGCACATATTAAATGATCAATGTTGGTTTATTGCTATTTCCCTATCCATAGCAATAATTTTTTATATTCTTCTCTTTACCAGCAATCAATTCAACTAAAATAGCACAACAAAGAATCTTCCATAAGAAACTTACACCTATTAAATTGCTTCTTCCACCAAGCAGCAATAGCAGCATAGAAATAAATGATTTATTAGTCATATGTGCCACACACTGTGCTAAAAGCTTTGCATGATTACTTCATTTAATCTTTATACTAATTCTGTAAAGTAAGTGCTATTATCTGTAAACAGAGAAATTAAGCTTAGAATCTGTTCAAAGACATACAACTAACAAGTCAGTGAGCACAGATTTAAACTCAAGCAGCCTAATTCCAAAGATGGTGCTTAACCACAATGCTAAACCTGCCTGCATCTTAAAGAACCAGTTTACTTAAAATTCATCATATATTCTGCAATAAATAAATGTCCTCCCAACCAAATACCACCCCCCAGACAGACAGACAGACACACACACACACACACACACACACACACACACACACACACAGAGCAACTTAGAAATCAGACAATCTGAGCTACAGACACAAAGTTATATACATGGTAAGTGGCTGACCCAAAATAAGTCTCATGTGCCAACTAGTGTGACTGTATTAATGTACTAAATCTAGTGACTTTGCACTTATTAGAAAGACTAAAAAAATATCATCTTTCTCCCCAGAATAAAATGACTAAAACATAAACTCGTATTTTAGAACAATTTAATTTGATAGAAGGGTGGGAAGTAGAGACTGGTCTCAGAACCACAGACAGAGTCAGTCAATACTTACTAGAGCCCCACGTCACTGTCTACAAGGGATATTTATTTGTTAAGACATCAAACGTGTCTGCTAGGAGATTAAGTGGATCCACTGCATTTGCACGAAGCACATTGCCACTCTTATCTCAGTTCTAAAAGGAGCTTAATTTACTTAATGTCTGCTGTACTTATGACACAGTATTTATTGTGCCCAAAGCTGGAATTCTTATCCCAGTTCTGCCTGACAAGTAACAGGGATATTTCACACAGCAAGCCACAGCATACTCTTTACCAAATACCACAGGAATTTCTGAGTGGCAGGAAAGGTCGTATCTGACCCACTGTCCTCTCTCACAGAGCAATGAACAAGAAAAGACCAATGACCTTTTACCCAGATCAAAACAACGTAGGTAAATTTGTCTTCTTCCCACCATCATAGCTCTAGCTTCTTTTCAAATCTCATGATCCTTAGAGTGTACAAGTCCCTGGGCAAAAGGTAGCACTGAAAAAAGAGGGTCTATTTATTAAGAAGTTCTCAATCCAAGGTTATTAGGCACTGAACCTAACCTAGAAAATAAACTCCTTTAAAGACCTGTAATAAGTAACTTAAAAAATAACACCTGTACTGTTTAGACTTCTGTCATAACTCAGCTTAAGCAAGTGCCAATGAAACTAAAACCATAATAAAAACATGAATAGCGCTAATGTTCTAGAAACACTACCGAAAAACCAAGGAGCTGATGTAAGGCAAGACAGTCAAGTAATTACGGCACCATTAGCGTAGCTCGGTCTGACCTGCTGTGTAACCTGGAGCTAGTCCCTTTGCCACTTTATGCCATTCATTCTGTATCAGTGACAGAGAATTAACTATATATCTCGGTGGAATAGTGAGCAGATTAAATTATTAGGCAAAATGCTTTGGGCAAAAGTCATATGAATGTTAAATATTATGATTTACAAGCATTCATTTTCTTAGCACTCCTGTGGGGTTAGGAAGTTATCTCGATTTCATAGATGAGTACACAGGCATAGCAGGTGAGGTCACATGGTAAGGCTCCATTTACTTAGTCCCCGTGGGAAAGGAATAATACACACCTTTAGCAATCACATGAACTTTCTTGGCACATCCTACACAATCCTGAATACATTCAATCCTTAATGTTGCCATCTTTTAACATGCTGTTGCTGGAACCAAAACAGCTCTATAACAGCAACAAGGCCAAAGTAAGTGAAGATGAATACGTCTGTGTGCCATGGCGAGAACAGTCACAGAAAGACAGACAATCTCAAGATGACATGTGCATTGCTATTTTCAAGGTTTCACCTCCACTACCATGTAAGAACCTTTAGCCGTCGGAATTAAGAATCATGGTGTGCTATGAAAACACTGAAAAAAATTTTAAAAGAGCTATGACAGGCCCTCATGTTGGTGTGCCCTATTCAATTCTCTGTGAATATATATTTGCCCTTCAGGCTTTAATTAGCAACTATGCAGAAAAAGAAAACAAATCCAAAGAGCCTGAAGAATGAACAAGTACCAATAATGAGAAGGGCTCAGGAGGTCCAAAAAAAGGGCTAAATTACTACTGTATACTAGGAATACAGAAGCACAGAAGATCTTTCTGCTCTCACAGAAGGCTGCTTGCTATACTACTTACCCGACTCCGAAGACAGTCAGCCAGGTTTCGGCGTGTGAAATTAGCTGCGGCTGTGGGAGACAATTCATAACCTGGTCCAAGAGATAAACAGTCATAAGCAGTAGAAATAACAGCACCCCAAATCGTCCCACTACTCCTGTTCTAACATCCTTCCGCCCTCTCTACACCGAGTACATAAAGTACACAGAACAAGGAGTACAATCCTACTTCTCCAATTACCCACACAACAGTTGTGAAATCGCCGGTTAGTACTGACAGTGATTCCTGGCCACAACACAGAACCAAGGCAACTATTCTATGGTGAGATCAAATGCACAGCCTTGCTTAAGCTGTTCATTCATCAACAGACTGTGGTTTCCTCTACAGAAAGGGGTACAAATACACAAATACTGGGAGGGAAAAAAAACACAAGGTCTCAAGATGCTGACTTTAAAGTTTATTCAAAAAGGATATTGGGAAAACAGAGGCTGGAAGTTAGGATTGCCTCAGAGTCATACTTCATAAGGTTTTCTTTTAAAAAATAACTTTATTAAATATGATTTTCAAAAGTACTACCCACAGGAAAACACACTTCCATCACTACCTATAACATTTTTAAAAACAGGGTATCTCAAGCATAAAGCCTCTAAAGAGTAAGTTGTAATGACAACAAAACTACAGCCCATAGGAATGTCATCAGGTGTACATTTAATAATGCACTCACTTTGGAACTTAACCCCCCAGTAAAATGGGACTAGTGCCAAAACCCAAGAATGACCCACAACAGAGCAGCCCCATGCAGGAAATGCCAGTTTGGAAAGACAGACAGCATGTGGTTAAGTTATTCCCTACAACACTTCAAACACCAGTGCTACAGCAGATTAAGATTTAGATTAAAATTCTAACCAGTATTTATTGAACAGCAATTACATTTCATGGTCTATGCTATGTGCTTTCATATTTTATTGAATTTCATCCTCACAACAAGCCTATCAGTACATATTAAATCATGAGGGGAGCAACTCTGAACAAGCAGGAATACTTTTCAATTCTCCACCTAATCCCTTAAACACCACTAAGGATTTTACAGTTATCTTAAAAGCAGAAGGTCTGATGCCTATTTTTATATAGATTTTTCTTCCTTTCTCTTATTTTATCTCAGTTCTTGAACTTCAATATGCGTAAGAATTACTGTGTAGGGTTACATACACAGAACTACACCTGACAGGAAATTTAAAAGATTTTAAAGGCAATTTTAACCATACACGATTTTTGTTTTATGCACAGACTTTAAATTCCAAAACCCATGTAACAAGCAACCCTCTCAACTCGTTTTCTCTTCCTCCCTCTCCCAGGACAGGACAGTGAAATATTGCTGCAGCTACGGTACTTGAGAAACATTACTGGCATCTCTCACCTGCCATGTAGGCGCAAAGCAGAACCACTAAAAAATAATTCTTGAAATAAAACCTAAGTGCCACATGCTTTAGGCTCCTTTTTCATCTCTGAATTCTCTGTGGTACTAGCCAGAGTGCTTAAGACAGAGGAGGCCCTCAAAAAATACTCATGGAACTGGATGTATGATGCTAAATTTACTGCCTAAAAAACTACATAAATGGGTCATATGTAGCCATTTTATACAATGATATTCAAAGTAAGTTCTTTCACAGTTCCATATTATACCAGTGCTGTGTCTCAGTGTATTAAACTGTGAAAAAACTGAAGTAAGGTCTTTTCTGCTAGTAACACTATGAACTTTCCCAGATAATAGGCCTAGTGGCTAGTATTACTTTATAATGCTTTCCCTAATGAGGAAATCCTACTGAGGAATCCTCTAAGGATTAGAGCTCATTAGCCCCAGAGGAAACTCTCAAAAATCCTAATTATCTTCCTAGACACGAATCTACCAGAAAGGCAAGGCAGAACTCTTTTTGACAGTAAATCTCCCACAATTACACAGAGCTTTAAGTTTACAAGTATTTTACATATTATTCATTAATATTATTATTATTTCATTTTAAAGATGAGGAAAATAAAGGCCTAGAGAAGATAAGTGACTTGTCACATAAAAAAAAAAAAAAGTAAAGCCAAGTTTAACTGAGGTCTTTTAGCCCTGAGGTTCAAATATACTTTAGCACAAATAACATCCTCTGAAATACCTAACACTTAAAAAGACATACTACCATGTTCATCTTCAAGGTGGCCCTCAAGTATCAATGTTATAATGGTTCTCTTTTCTGCTCCAGGATTTTTATAGAAAACCTTTGGGATCAGAAGGAGGGTCTAGACAAGGTTTTAAAAGTAGGAAGATTCAAATAAAAATATGGCCACATTGGTCTGCTCATGTGTAGAACTGCCAGTAGAGAATATTCTTTTTTAGTTCAGACTTAAAGACAAATCAACCAAAGTTATATTGCAACTATTACCCACCATTTCTCATCTTATAAAGTTGCACATTTTTCTGAATATATTCTGCAAACTGTACAGTGTCTCCAGCCTCTCCAACACACAGGAGTAAGATTTTTTCACTCATCTTAAACATCTTGTCATGATCTGCTCAAAGAAAAAAACAGTGTTAAAAATTACCTCATCAGAAATTTACTGGTATCATACATACAGGCAGCCATAACTATAGTTTAGCAATCACTATGTTGAATAATTTTGCTACTCACTGTTTTTAGAAGACTTAAATTTTTTTTTAAGTTTATTTATTTATTTTTAGAGAAAAAAAGAGTCTGTGTGAGAAGGGGAGGGGCAGAGAGAGGGAGGAAGAGAATCCCAAGCAGAGCCGGACACAGGCCCATGAACTGCAAAATCATGACCAAAATCAAGAGCAGACACTCAACCGACTGAGCCACCCAGGCAGCCCCTGTTTTTTAAAAGACTTTAATGGGCAACTATATTAATTACTCTCTTTCACTCTCCATATTAAACCCATTGGTGTATTTTATTAAGGTAAATCTCAGTTGGAGAATATATTTGAAAACTGACCACTGAAAATATAGTTAAATACATTTTTAAAGCATTTAAGTGAAAAAAAATAGAGCCTTCAAAGAAACTGAAGGAATCAAGCCAATGGCCCTTACCTTTAGGTTCATGATTATAAGCCCTGCAAAGTCTCTACAAATACAAATGTTAGTTATTTTGTTTATACATACACAAAAGCATAGATGAAGAACCAGTGCTACAATGAAAATTAAGGAACCCTCTTGAGAAATAACAAAAAAAAACAAAAAAAAAACAAAAAAAAAACCTGAGAATATAAATCACCTTAAAAAGTAAATCAACACCATTTCCAAAGCAAAGAGAAAATTAAAATGACAGCCAGAGCAAATATTCTAACGAATATTTTAATACTAAGCTATTTAAAAACAACCTCAAAAATCCCAAAAGTCTAATCTTATCTAGTTGGACCAGACCCATTCAGATTACACAGATAAATAAATACTCATACAGCAATTAGTGCCTCAGGAAGAAAACCCCATGTTTAGCATGTAGCTTCAGAAAAGGCCCAAAGGTCCCTATCCCGCTCACTTTCACTTTCCATTTTTCAAACAGTGCTGAATAATCTTCCCTGGGAGACATGTTTCTTGTTTGAAAGCTTCTGAAATGCCAAAATCCCTTAATAAGATTTAAAGAATAAAATGCTACAGTCAAGTATTTTACAAATGTTTGAGTTGTAGAACCATAAGAAGACTTTTTAGACTGAAAAAAATCATCACAGAAACTGTACCTGCAGATAGTATCAAACTGCCTTGAAACTCCTACACACCTTTATTTGTTATAGGCTACAGAAGACTTAAAGACTGCTAGTTTGCAAACTTGGTCATAAAATTTTTTTAAAAATTCACTCATGGATATATTATCTTTCCAAAGAAAAAAGACCAGAAGAATATTAGATGCCCTGGCATCTAGGTTCTTGCCAGTAGCAAGAGTATGGGCAATTTTTATTTCTTTCTTTGTGCTTATTACCATTTCTTAAAATCCCCATATTAAACCTGCGTCATTTTTACCAGAGAATATTAATACATTTGCATATTTTCATAATGAGAAAAAAAAGGTGTTCTTATTGTGGAAAGAGAAAAGCTTGTTCGTAAAGATTTAATATCACATTTAGAAGAAATGCTAAAACTCTGGGCATTAAACTGTTCAATTTTTAAATGAACTTAATATAAAACCAAAGGTGTTTTTTAAACATTTATTGGGTATCCAGTGAGTAGTAAAGGGAGATGTTATAGATGCTAATGGCTCCCTGAGGAAACAGCCTATGTAGCACTAGGGAATTTCTAATCCTTGACAAAGAACTTACAAGATCCATATACACGAAACAAATGTACAACAAAATGAAGAACATCAGTATACAATACTAAAAAAAGCCAACTGTACTAGAACCCAACAAACCTTGAATTTATTTATTTATGTAAAGTAGGCTCCATACCCAATGTGGGGTTTGAACTCGTGACCCAGGTATCAAAAGTTGCATGCTCCACCAATTGAGCCAGCCAGGTGCTCCAAAAGACCCTGGTTATAATCTGGGCTCAGCACTCTAAACTTGGGCCTTAGTTTTCAACTGTACAAAACGGTTACACTATCACTTACCCCTACCTAACTCATAGGTAGGTAAAACTGTACATGCACAATATTATTATACTCAGTACTAGACAATGTAGTTCAGAGTACACATGCTTTATGAATTCAGGGAACAAAAAGCATTCTGTGTGGGATGAAGTGCTCTGAGTAATTTAAAAGCAATTCTATACAGACCAGGAGACAAGTGACATCAAATGTGGCATATAACTGAACCGAAGACTCGCGGCATTTCCATAAGCAACCAATCTCTGGGAAACATCTTCTCTGTATCAAAATATCACAAAGTGACAAACCAAGGGGGAAAAAAACCTGATTGGAAGTATCATTCTTATTTTATACTTGGAGAAAATAAATCCCAAAATGTTACTCATTTTCAGCATTCTTGCCTCCCCTACATAAGTTCCTTCATGAAATGAAAGATAGGAAAAAGTCCTCATAGAATTCCAAAGCTCCTATAAAACTATAGGGTAAATTAGAATTAAGTGCAATTATTTCCAACCACTTTTCAAGAACTAACTCAAATTCAACTTTCCTCCATGCCACAGTGATCTTTCTTTTTTCTGAATACCCTAAAGCTTCACTCCTAAAATCCTTAACTTAAAAACTAATATTTACTAGGTATGCTTCTTTTATCATACAAAATCATCTTGCAGGGGCGCCTGGGTGGCTTAGTCGGTTAAGCGTCCGACTTTCGCTTAGGTCATGATCTCACAGTTTGTGGGTTCGAGCCCCGCGTCGGGCTCTGTGCTGACTGCCAGCTCAGAGCCTGGAGCCTGGTTCAGTCTGTGACTCCCTCTCTCTCTGACCCTCCCCTGCTCACACTGTCTCTCTCTCTCTCTCCTAGAAATAAATAAAACATTAAAAAAAAAAAAAGATTTTAAAAATCATCTTGTAGTACTTATTTCCTTGTTTCCTTAATGTCTTAGAGCCCTGTGCAGATTATACAGAATACCTGTAAAGATACTGATTTGGTTACTATTCTACTTAGACATTACTTCATGCTGAAATCAGCTGTATGTCAAAGGTCTTAGTATTCAAAATAATGGACAGATTTACTCTCAAAACAAACTGACTCCTTTGGAAAGCATGATTTACAAATAAAACTTCTATAAACTGATCATGGAATTTCATAAAGTCACTTGACTTGAAGAATAATCCAATCCATACCATTAATGTCTAACAAATCACTTTTAGGTCTCTCTTCTTCAGAAAGAACATAATTCAAGTAAAGTNGCTGACTGCCAGCTCAGAGCCTGGAGCCTGGTTCAGTCTGTGACTCCCTCTCTCTCTGACCCTCCCCTGCTCACACTGTCTCTCTCTCTCTCTCCTAGAAATAAATAAAACATTAAAAAAAAAAAAGATTTTAAAAATCATCTTGTAGTACTTATTTCCTTGTTTCCTTAATGTCTTAGAGCCCTGTGCAGATTATACAGAATACCTGTAAAGATACTGATTTGGTTACTATTCTACTTAGACATTACTTCATGCTGAAATCAGCTGTATGTCAAAGGTCTTAGTATTCAAAATAATGGACAGATTTACTCTCAAAACAAACTGACTCCTTTGGAAAGCATGATTTACAAATAAAACTTCTATAAACTGATCATGGAATTTCATAAAGTCACTTGACTTGAAGAATAATCCAATCCATACCATTAATGTCTAACAAATCACTTTTAGGTCTCTCTTCTTCAGAAAGAACATAATTCAAGTAAAGTCGCTCAGAGTTTTTTCCATCTCCCCAAGTGGTGACAGCCTGACAATCAGACTCCTGTCACCTATAAAAGCAGTGAGGGACATACTTCCCAATTTAATCATTTTTCTTTTCTTAAACCAAAGATTAACTATAGCCTGCTTCAAAGCTTTCCCTAATCTCCACAACCTGAAAGAATCTCTTCTTCTGAATTGCCTAAAAACAATCTCTTCTTCCTCCTCTACCCAACAGTAGAAGTTTGTATTTTTATATATGCAGCATAATTTTCTAGCTTGTACTAGAATTATTTGTACATACGTCTCAGTCTCTTATTAAACTGTAACTTCTTACAAAATACAGGCCACATCTTATTCTTCTTTACGTACCTTCAATGCCTAGCACTGTAATGGGCAACACAGGTGCCCAAAAACCTATTTGTCAAATGCCATCTGAGCCAAAGCATAATACTCTTTCAACAGCAGCATGTCTATGATCAATCATGAAAACACACTCTTAGATTCAACAGATCAACAACCCAAATCTTTAAAAAATGATTAAGTACTGACTATGGGGAGATAGTAGAGTACAATAATTATGGGCAAAAGATCTGAGTCAAGTGTATTGGTTTGAACCTGGGTTCTGCCTCTTGTGGCCTAAGGCAAGTTTTTTAACCTCTAGGCCTCAGCACAAACATTTGTTAGAAGGTGATATATCAGTGCCTATCTTAAAAGTTTAAATGAATTAATTTAAATCATTACTTAAGTGCTTAGTATTATTACTACTACCAATCTGTCATTGCGCTAAGCATTTGCACCAAACTTTTTCACTGAATTCTCCCAACAAGTTTGTGAGGTTGGTATTAGTAACCTGATTTACCAGATGAGGAAATCTGCGCACTGCGAAATAACTTGTACAAAGTCACAGAGCAAAGTAAGTCAAAAGGCTCCAAACACCGAACTCCACTAACTACTTAATGCTTAAATACAAGGAAAATTTGGCCGCCAGTGCCCTGGAAAACTGGAAAAGGAGGATCAGGGCTGAGAAATAGGAAGAAACAGGCAGCGGGAGGGAAATGCCAAGTTTCTAGTCCCACACACAGTCTCAGTCTCCGCAGGATGTCACCTTATACAGCCAGAAACTAACCTCATTAGTAGCGACAACAGCAGGAAAACTTTATTAATGATTCGGGGGTCTAGGGACCCTGGTACCCGGCAGGCGCTTGAACACGTAAAAACTGAATTCCCACAGGCAACTCGCCCAGTAAGCATTTAGCGAAGGCCAGAGCAGAGCACTGACCTAGAAGCCCTAGGAAGAGCGAATGCCAAGGTCCTAAGCTAGTCTGCCCGTCTCCTCGTTCCAAAAACTAAGCAAGTGCAGAGTAGGGCACATGGGGTTGCACCTCCCAACCCTCCCTGGTGCTCGCCCAACCCCCTACGAACTCCGTCCGACTGCCCCCATACCCAGGCCCGGCCAGGCCTCCCCTGCTTCCTCTCACCGTCCTTCATCTGGACAATGCTGCTAGCGGCCACCTGGTCGGAGGCGACAAGGACATAGTCGGGGCCCTGGATGCCGATGAGGTACTCCATAGTGGCGGGAGGCCGAGAGGACAGAGCGTGACACTCGCCGGCTCCTCGGCCTCACCGGTGAGACAGCACCGCCAGGGAAAGAGTTCACGCGACACAAACCGCGCGACCGCCGGAGCCTCCGACGCGTTCGGATGACGTCTTATTGTCGCGAGAGGTTGTAAAGTGGGCGAGGCTTTGGGCGTCTTAACCCCTGCGATCGCTTTTTGCCCTGGATCTCTTGCAAATCCGGTGTACAGGCTGCTTGGCTTATGTAACGCCCAGTTTCTTTCTTTCTTTCTTTTTTTTTTTTAAATATTTTTATTTATTTCTAGGAGAGAGAGACAGCGTGAGCAGGGGAGGGTCAGAGAGAAAGGGAGTCACAGACTGAAACAGGCTCCAGGCTCTGAGCTGGCAGTCAGCACATAGCCCGACGCGGGGCTCGAACCCACGAACCGCGAGATCATGACCTAAGCGAAAGTCGGACGCTTAACCGACTAAGCCACCCAGGCGACCCTCTTTCTTTATAAATTGAGTTTAAAACTCGCTTGGGGATGAAATCATGCTCTGTATACAAAGCTTGGAGGATGTGTGGGGACCGAAATGGTGTGTATTCTTTGGTGGCTCTTTCCCTTCGCTCTGTAAAATATCTCCAAAAACTCCCTTCTCTGAAAGCCAGGTTACAGAAAAATGAACTTGACGAGACCCCCCACTTACGTGTTTCACAAAAATAAAATATGGTTGAGTTAAAGCTCTAAGCATGAAGACTAATTATCAAAGATCTATTTACAGATGTTCCAACTTCAAATTACATGCAATTGTTACTTCTGGTGAGAGCGACGTGAAGGGAGGAATTTCACTTTTAATTTTAATCGCATCTATATTGTTTGAATGTTTTTCACTGCTCACGTATTACTTATTTCTTTTGAATAGGAACAAGCAAGGCCATTCCTTTAAATCTTGCAGCCATTCTGGGGAAAGCCCTACTAGCTTCCTGAGAAATGACAAAACAATTCCAATTCTATTTCCAAGACAACTGTGCAATTCATTTGCTTCTGCAGAAATCTGTAGTCCTTACTCCTTCAGAATGTTTCTTCCAGCTCTCTGCTTTTGAAGGAATATAGAGCTGGAGGAGTTAGGGGCAGCCCATCTATCATGGGATGGATGCTAGGGGCAAGTGAGGTCATTAAGTCAACTATACTGCTGAGAACACAGATACATCCATCATCCTAGAAAGATTCTTTTCTTAAACACCACTGTGGAAGAAGTCTCTGAAGTGTCTCTTCCAAACCCCTCTCTCTTTGTGTGTGTTATTTTTTTTTAATTGGAAAGAGTACACGGTTGTACTATATACACAAATCATACAGAAGAAATGAAGACTTAAATATATCTCCTCCCACCAGGGATAACTACCCACTATATGTCTGTATCCTTCCAGACCTTTTTTCTTTGTACATACCAATATTCATTCATTCATTCATTCATTCATTCACAAAAACTGCAGCATTCTGAATTGGAAAATCCAATTTTAAAAATGGAACCCCTAGGGGCGCCTGGGTGGCTTAGTCGGTTAAGCGTCTGACTTTCGCTTAGGTCATGATCTCGCGGTTCGTGGGTTCGAGCCCCGCGTCGGGCTCTGTGCTGACTGCCAGCTCAGAGCCTGGAGCCTGTTTCAGTCTGTGTCTCCCTTTCTCTCTGACCCTCCCCTGCTCATGCTGTCTTTCTCTCTCTCTCCCCTAGAAATAAATAAAAAATATTTAAAATAAAAATAAAAATAAAAATAAAAATGGAACCCCTTTTCCCCATTCCAAAACTCCAAGGATATTTTAAGTCCTTCCTCCCAGGACATCTCCTTTAGTTAAGTCACACTAGAGAGTCTCTAATTTCTTTTTGGTGTAGAAGAAAATAGACTTTCAAGACCTAACTTGTGCTATCTCACCAAGAATCAGGGAGGATCCTTTCTACACATAAAGCCTAAGAATAACTGAGTCTTAGAGTTAGAAAAAAATGTCTGTGGAGGTTTCAGAAGCAGCATGATGTAGCCAACTTTGTTAGTAAATATCTTCAAATTTGTAGGTCAAACAGTATCCATCACAACTACTCAACGATGCCATTGTAGTGCGAAAGCAGCCATAGCCAATACATAAGTGAGCAAACATGGCTATAATCCAATAGCACTTTATTCACAAAAATAAAAGATGAGGGGGAAGAGGAGAGGTGGATTTGGCCCATGGGCTACAGTTTGCAGAACCCCCATGTAGTGGGAGGCCTGTAAATCAATACCTAACTCTGCTCCCAGCTCTATCTCTTCCAACCTTGCTGCAAAATTCACTGAGCCTCAATTTCCCTATTTATAAAAAGGACATTTAGAAGAGAGATTTGCTTTGTATTGCTCTTGAGATCGGAAGGAGATGCGGGTTTGGTTGGTTCTATGAGTATACGGAACCATATCTAGACCTAGCTCCTTTGTGAACCCTGAGGAGTCTGGCAGGATCTTAAAAAAGAATGACTGTAGTGTACCTAGAGAACATGACCATAATATGAGAGGCTACCAGTTTTGCAAGACTCCCAAGTCCAACCTTGACATGAAGCCCACAGTCAAAAGACCCTGTGAGCTTAGACAGTAGAGTTGGGGCAATGGTAGAGGGAAGAGTAGAGGCCTACTCCTAAATATCCAGGAATGTAACGTATGATACTGTTGATGCCCTGCCAACATCCTCTTATACATACCCATGGTAGTTGCTACCCCCCAGCTGCTATAAATGTTGGTTGGTAACAACTCACAACCGTCCCTCTTTTCAGAGAATTTCCCTCAACCATATTGGAAGCGTCCTTGCCTGGGAGGCTAGATACCCATTCCCACCCCTACCCAATGATTGATGAACACAGGATAAAAAGGTCACTCTCATAACTTAAAATGAGATATAGTTTGTCCTCCAGAGTTTCCCCCATGGCTCTGTCTAAAACCAGTCTCCAGCCAAGACCACATTCTTGCTTAGATTCCCCACCCCCCGGCCCCAGCCCAAGCTTGGTTGTTACTCCCTTTCTCCTGAGAGCAGTTCCCCAACAAATGACTTGAAAAAAACATCATCATTCTGACTCTGCTTCTAGGAATTCAAGCTAAAATATTTGTTACCAAGAGCGCCTGAGTGGCTCGGTCAGTTAAGTGTCCGACTTTGGCTCAAGTCATGATCTTACAGTTCATGAGTTCGAGCCCCACGTCGGGCTTTGTGCTGAAGCTCAGAGCCTGGATCCTGCTTTGAATTCTGTCTGTCTGTCTGTCTGTCTGTCTGTCTGTCTCTCTCTCTCTCTTCTCTCCATCTCATGCTCTGTCTCTCTCTCTCTCATAAAATAAAATAAAATAAAATAAATATTTGTTACCAAAAGTGACCCTAGAAAGCAGTCTCTGAGGGGTTCAGGAGTGAGGACACTCACCAGCTAGATGACAATGAGGACACCAACTCTGGCAGTAGAAGGAATATTCACAGTCCTAGACCTGGTACCCAGTGGTAACACTGCAATTCCTAAAAGACTTCCAACTGTGTTGAACTGGGATAAGCTATGTCAAAGACATTTCCAGTCATAGAAAAGCTGAAAAACTCCATCACTAGAAGACCTGCACTACAAGAAATAGTAAAGGAAGTCCTTTGAGTGGAAATGAAATTATGCCAGATGAAAACCTACATCTACACAAAGGAATTAAGAGCTCTGGAAATGGTAACTCTGTGAACAAATAAAAAGGCTTTGTTTCTTATGATTTAAATGTCTTTAAAGGAAATGTTTTAAGGGAAAATAATAGCAACATATTATGGGGTTTGTAGCATATTTAGAAGTAAAATGTAGGGCAAAAAAGCACCAAGGCCAGGAGGGAAGAAATTGAAATGTATTGCTGTAAGGTTATTATATTATACACATATAATAGATTACAATATCTATACACAATATAGATAATGATAAGAAAAAGATATATGCAATAAACTACAAGCAAACACTAAATTTGTTGGTTATAGTTAATAAGCCAACAAAAGGCCAAAAAAGGAGACAAAATAGAATTTAAAAAAAAAAACAAAAAGCACATGGGATAAATAGAAAACAAATAGCAAGATGGTAGATTAAATCCCATTATATAAATTATCACATAAATGATCCAAATACTCTAATTAAAAGCTAGAAATTGTAAGATTAGATTTAAAAAAAAAAGCAAGACCAAACTATATGCTGTCTACAAAATACCCACTTAAAATTTTTTTTTAAGATTGTATTTTCAGGGTGCCTGGGTGGCTCACTTGGTTGAATGTCTGACTCTTTTTTTTTTTTAATGTTTTACTTATTTCTGAGAGAGAGACAGACTGACAGCATGAGCAGGGGAGGGTCAGAGAGAGAGGGAAACACAGAATCTGAAACAGGCTCCTGGCTCTGAGCTAGCTGTCAGCACAGAGCCCGATGCGGGGCTTAAACCCACAAACTATGAGATCATGACCTGAGCTGAAGTTGGAGCTTAAACAATTGAGCCACCCAGGCACCCCAAGTGTCTGACTCGTGATTTTGGCTTAGGTCATGATCTCACGGTTTGTGAGATGGAGCCCCAGATCAGGCTCCATGCTTAGTATGGAGCCTTCTTGAGATTCTCAGTCTCCCCTGCCCTTTCCTCTGCTCACTCCCCCACATTCACTTGTGCTCTCTCTGTCTGTCTGTCTGTCTGTCTGTCTGTCTCATTATATCACTGTCTTTCTAATAAAAAAAATAAGTAAAAATAAAAAATAAAATGACAAGGTTGGATTCATCCCAATGAACATACTTCAACCAATGAACAAACAGTTACACCCAAATAACCACACTTCTGAATATTATGTTAACCTGTTTGTATTTCTGAACATCTACCACTCCCTGAATTCTATGCTTTCCCAAAACTCTAAGATCAGCAGTCTGTTCTTCTTAGAGAAATTGTGACTGGTCAGCCTATACTTAAGTAAGTAATTAATTAAGCTTTGTATTTTTTGTTTTAGATATTGAGTGGTAGTCTCATTTATTGACATACGGAAGCTTTGAATGGGCCAAGAACAAGAAAGGACTCTGATATAGCATCAGGCTGCAATATATGTATCCCTGACACTTGGGCCATTTGACCCAGCATACTGCATGTTACTAGAGATGTCTTTGGTAAAGGAATATACCAGATGGATCTGGTAATCCACAATGAGAGACTTGTAAGTCAGACTTCTAGAAATCTAGAATAGGGGCATACCATCTTGGTAGAAACTGAGTGTCTGAACATAGGATATCAAATGACGATGTAACTTGAACTTCCCATTATGAGCTGGGTTCTGTCAAACCCTCCAGGTTATAAAGTCATGTGGACTCAGCAATAATACATCATAAGATAGAAGTGGTACATTTGAAATCAAGTTTGAGCAAGTCCAAAGAGTACAAGTAAACTGCACAGTCTGTCAGAGGTAATTAATCCTAACCATCATAAGGAGAGAGGACTGCTGCTACATAATGAGGGCATAGAGGGATGTGTTCAGCACTCAGATGACCCACTGGGGCATCTTTCAGTACACCTATGCTCAGTTGAATTGTAAATGTGCAATTATAGCCACCACATACTGAAAAGTGTCTGGTGACCAGGAGAACTTACTCCTTAGAAATAAGAGTATAAGTATATATCAAATCATCACATTGTACACCTTAACCTTACACAATGTTATATCAATTATATCTCAATAAATCTAGGGGGGAAAAAAGAAATGAAGGTATGGATCAACCCACCAAGCAATCCAAAGGGGAAAGGGATCTAAAATGGGTGGTAGTGTCAGAGGGAAATGATGAGTGTGAGACATAGTTCATGAACCGAATACAACAACAGAGGCCAAAGTTCATTCCACTAACCCTTCTCAGGGTTAGTTTTCTCAGAAAGTATGACCAGTCAGGATCCTGAAGCAGCCATGCCTAGATGGAGTGAATTTAATGAGAGCAGTAAGTGGTACAAGGGATGGACTGCAGAGAACCTATCAGTGCACACACACCCCAGGCAAGTTGGTTGATAACAAATCACACCTGCTGTATTTGTCACCTTGGGCTACCACAAAAAAAAATATCATAGACTGGTTGGCTTAAACAACAGAAATTTATCTTCTCTCAGTTCTGGTGGCTAGAAAGTCCAAGATCAAGGGAGCAGCAAGATTCAGTTCCTGGTAAAAGCTTTATTCCAGGCTTCCAGATGGCTGACTTCTCACTATGTCCTCACATGGCCTTTCTTCAGTGCATGCGCACTAAGAGAGAGAGAGCTTGCATGCACACAAGAGAGAGCTTTCTTCCTTTTAAAATTGAGATATAATTGAATTGCATTAGTTTTAACTGTACAACATAATGGTTTGATACATGTATACATTATATGTATATCTGTATACATATATGTATATATGTAAATATACATTATAAAATTATTGCCATGATAAGTTTAGTTAACATCCATCACCGCCCATAAATTATAATTTTTTCTTGTGATGGGAACTTTTAAGATCTATTCTTTTAGCAGTTTTCAAATATACAATATGGCATTATTAACCATAGCCAACATGTTGTACGTTATATCCCCAGGACTTATCTTTCTTATTATCTCTTCCTATTCATATAAGGCCACTCATCCCATCCTGAGGGCCAAACCCTCATGACCTAATCCAATCCTAATTACCTTTCCAAAACCCCATCTCTAAATAGCATCAATTTGGGAGGTAGGGTTTCAACATATGAATTTGGGGGGACACAAGCATTCATTCTGTAAAAGCTACCCTTTCTTCTGGAGAACTGTCATCTCCCTCAAGCGAGAGACTGCACTCCACCTGAGTAATAACTTATTGACACAGGGCTACAAAAGACTGACTCTTTTGCTTCAATAGGGAACTAATTCTGAGATCCAACTTATGCTCCAGAGCTTTCTTGCAGAATCAGCTGAGGCCACATCCTCGCCAGCTTTTTACTCCCTGTCTCATCCTGCTTCTCTCATCCTTCCTCCAGAAATGACACCCCCAATAAATCACTTGAACAAAAAGTGAACTCCATCTCAGAAGCTGCTTCTCGGGAACCCAGAATTTTTATGCAACCTTAGGGAGAAGTAGAGTCCCCCAAAACATTTTTGAAATAGAATTTCTTGTTAACCAGAGTAAGTCAGGGCTTAAATAATGTTTATCTAATGTAGAAAAATGTTCTTCATCTTACATGTGAGTGTTGCAAAATTCACACCCATTATAAGTGTACATCTTGTTGTCGTGTGGTTTATACCACACTTCTTCCAGTAAATGGATTTATTTTGAAAAAGGTGCTTCTTCCATTGCCAGATACAAGTCAGCATTTTTAAAGCATTCTTTATCTCACTTTTTAAAAAAAATTCCAGTTAACAGGGTTGTATTCATTTCAGATGCATAATACAGTGATTCGACAATTCCATATATCACCCAGTGCTCATCACAAGTGCACTCCTTAATTCCCATCACCTATTTCCCCCATCAGCCCACTGACCTCCCTTCTGGTAATCATCCATTTATTTTCTATAGTTAAGAGTCTCTTTCTTAGTTTGTCTCTCTCTCCCACCCCCCCACCCTTTGCTCATTTGTTTTGTTTCTTAAATTCCACTTATGAGTGAAATATGGTATTTGTCTTTTGTGACTGACTTATTTGGCTTAAGTATTATAGCCAAATAATACTTTCTAATATAAATACAAAGTATTTAGAACAGTCCACACTTGACAGGAAGCAGTCCCATGCTAGCAAGACATCATCTGCCTGAGCCATGTTTAATTGAATGACCATTCCCCAACTCAAGCTTCTGAGTCTCCTGTTTTGTTTACTTCTGCCAGTAATAGCCATTCACTTGGCACATTCTGACTGAACCCTCAGTGATGATAACTTCACCTTTGGTTCTACCTTTGCCTCATAAACTAGTCATGATGGCCAACCACTTACATTCATCAGTTGTTCTTAGCTTCACCTTTCAATGCTACCTTTGCCTCCTTGATTGCATTTGACTTATGCTAGCTGTCCCTCTGGAATAGGTCCTATTACTCTCAAGGTTTTGGTCTTCTTAGACCTCTTTGTATAAAACACCCTTTTTTATATGCAAGTCAGATGTCCCATTCTACTCAGCCTTGATGGTACCTCTGGGGTTATCCACCCCAACTGGATAAATATTTCAAGTTCAATTTTTTGTCATCTTATTCTATTGGGGAGCAGATGCCAGAAGTCATAAGCAGCATTTCTAAATCACCTTTATAAGTATTTGTGTTTGTGTATTACTAGCCTCTTTCTTTTCTGCAAAGTATCTTTCTATATCCTATCTTTGGCCTTCATGATATCTACTTTTACTTTAGTCTGGATGTTCATCTTTCCTCATCACATTTTTATCTAGCACTTCCTGCATCAGGTCAAGAAGATGCCTTCCAAACACATATTTCTTAAATATCTAGAAAGTGGTCTATGCATTTACCACTGATGTTTATCATGTTCCAGAAAACCTTGTTCCTCCAACTTGGATATGCAGTGCAACGTGGTGGTTAAAAATTTGTATTTTGAAATAAAACAAAGCTGGGTTTGAATCCTGGCTTCACCACTAGGAGTCAGGAGCTTTGACTGAGATAGTCAACTTTTTTGAGTCTGTTTTATTTTCTAGAAAATGGGCAATGGACATGATAGTACTTACCTCATAGAGTTGTTGTGAGGATGAAAGTGCTTAGCCTAGAGCCTAGTGTGAAGTAAGTATTTCATAAATAATATTATTGTTATTATTTATTCACCATCTTCAAAGGCAGCTGTTCAATCCCAGAGCTATTCAACAGTTATGCAAAGGGCTAAGCAATTCCCAATAAGAACTGTCCACCAGAGCCATCACCACTGTGGGAGGTGGATGTGCCAGTACTGTACCAGAAGTTCATTACAGAAGAGGCTGGGTCAGAGGGGAGCCAGGCCAGATAGAACACAAGGTACCAAACCAAAGAGGAAAAGGGGAAGGCAGCCCATCAAAGCCTCAACTGGAGAGGGCAGGGGGAAAGGCCAGGGGTAGATGAGGGTGTATTTGGGGTAACCAGAAGAAGGCTAAAATACAAATGGTTGAATTGTGAAGATTTGGAATAAATATCCTGAAAGGCAATATCCTTCCTGGCCCTGGGGTTAATAGAAGCAGAGCAGAGGAAAATAGCCAGGACAGATAAGGACCTACTTAAATTTCAAGTTTCCTCTCCTGCTTTCCAACTATGGACCTGGGAAAAAAAGAAGTTTGGCTTTCAGTTAGAAGACTTTGGAATGAAGCCAATCCTGGGGAAGAGGCTAAATTGAAAATCGGACCTAGAGACTGGGCAAACTCTGTGACTGAGTCTTGTGCTCCTTAGTTTCTCCACCTGAAAAGGAAAACTTCTCCCTGGAAAATGCCCCCAGTTTCTCCCTATCATCCCTGAGGCATGTGATTGGCCTAAAACACAAACATCAGGGCTGGCTGGTGTTTTCAGCAGCAGCATCCAGCATCTCAGAGATGGTCAGACAAATGACACCTTCCTATTCCCCTCTCATTGCGTCCAGGGACCAGGATGGTCACACATGCTCACGGCCAAAAACACAACTATTCCTGTAGGTCCCACAGAAGCTGACACAGCCTCAGTAGATTTGAAGTGGTCCATGATCAGAGACCTGCTGCTGCCTTGTACCATCTGAATCTGACAGCACCATGCACATCACTGGTAAACAATTGTTATTTACCACATGTAATTGTTTCAAACTCTTGCCCAGAAGCAGGGGAATGGATCTAATATCATTTAGAGAATCCCAGTGGCCCAAGAAGCCTATAATATCCAATACAGTGATTCTGGGATCCTATAAGAAATGTTATAGACGACTTTCGAGGATTCTGCACAAACATTATGTGTGCCACTGAATATCTGGCCCCCAAGGAGATTCTACAGAACCAGGAAACCCAGTGAGCCTCTTTCTAGGACTTGGAACTGTAAGGAATTAGGACCACGTTAAGCCTTGCCTTACTTGTCCCTTGCCCCTATTATCACCCCAAATCCAACCTTCATGTGGAGCTCATCACTAACTACCCCATCATCCACTCATGACCCAATGAAAGTTAAGGAGCCCTCTTGCTTAGGACCTTTTAATCTGATGGTTTCTGCTCCATAGTACCCCTCCTCTACATCCCGACTTTCTAATAGATCTAAGGCTTGGGACTGTGATGACTTGAGTAAGATGCAAATATGCCCTGACCCCAGCCACCCAAAATTGATGTTTGGATTGCTAAAACTCCAGGCTGAAAGCCCATCCCGAGCCTGCTCCTCCTGGATGCTTATCCTCTAAGAGTGTTTGCTCTACTGATGCTTCTCCTGCCATGAGGAAGTGTGGCAGGCCAGTTTGCTGCTGGCACCTGCCACACTGTAGCATAACACCAACACTAATAGCAGAAATAATCATAGTGACAACAACGGCTTGGTCTACATGCAGAAGGTACTTGTCATCTCTCCAGGAGCCTCCTAGCCTAGGGCTCAATTGTGACAATGTACCTGGCCCCTGGCCCACACTGTCGCAATTGCACACCAGATTTATCCAAATGGTTGACATTATCATTACTGTCATCACCATTCTTGATAACTATTAATTTATTCCTGCAAAACACATTTACTGAGGACAAACTGCATGCCAGGTACTGTGCAATATGCTCAAGGAGTTACAAAGATCAACATCTTGGAGGAGAAGTCCATAGGGAATGAGAAAGATCAAAAAGAATTCCAATATAGTATTATGCACACTATTGTATATGCATGTATTCCCAAGGCCTAAAAGAATATTAGACCATAGTGAGTGCTCAATAAATATGTTTCAATGAATATTGAATGAAGAAGTGAGTGGATGAATGAATGAACATTTAAAGGGCTATAGGATATGAGAGTGGAGAAAGAGTAAATTTGTTGTAAAGAAGTCAAGGAAAGATTCCAGAGGAGGTGACATTTGAGCTGAACTCTGAAAGTTGAAAAGACAATAAAGTATACTGGTCAAGAGCATGAAGTCTGGATCTAGAATCCCTGGTTTTGAACATCACTCCATGTTTTGGGGCATGCTACTTAACTTCTCTGTGTCTCAGTTTTCCCATCTATAAAATGCATTAATAATAGCACTTCCCTTATGAGGTTGTTGTAAAGATTATGCGAGTTAGTATTTGTACAATGCCTAGAACATAACCATAAGTAGCACATAGTACTACTTAAGAGATTGGTAAATAAAAACAACTGGCTAGGAACTCATCAGACTGATGAGGTAGAAAGTAAAGGGGGTGAAGAAGAACATGCCAGACAATGTAATGGTATTGAGATTTCCAAAAGAATGTCATTCTTAAGAAATGGTGGGAGGCCATGGGGGCAGGGGTTTGCCAGAGGATCCTAAATATCAGGGTAAGGGGTGTGATGAGCCATGAATTTTTTTAAATTTATTTTTATTTTATTTTATTTTATTTTATAATGTTTATTTTTGAGAGAGAGAGAGAGAGAGACCGGGGAAGGGGCAGAGAGAGAGGGAGACACAGAATCTGAAGCAGGCTCCAGGCTCTGAGCCATCAGCACAGAGCCCGATGTGGGGCTCGATCTTATGTGACATCATGACCTGAGCCAAAATTGGATGCTTAACCAACTGAGCCACCCAGGTGCCCTGAGCCATGACTTTTTAAAATAAACTTTTCAGAGGAGAAGGGGAAAAATAGTTGGGGAGAGGGAGGGAGGCAAACCATGAGAGATTCTTGAATACTGAGAACAAACTGAGGGCTGAGGGGGGGGGGAGGGGTGATGGGCATGGAGGAGGGCACTTGTTGGGAATGAGCACTGGGTGTTATATGGAATCCAACTTGACAATAAACTATGAAAGAAAAAAATAATAAGTAAAAAAATAAAATAAACTTCTAATTATAGAATAATTCTAGATTTACAGAAAAGTTGCAAGGTAGTACTGAGAGTACCAGAATGTCCTTTACTCAGTTTCCCCTAATGGTAATATCTTCAAGGGAGTCACAGCTGCTGAAGCAAGAGTGTAACAAAGTCAGGTACGCATTTTAGAAAAGTTGCTGTTGCAGTTGTGAGGAGGAGGAATTGAAGGGAGAGAGATTTGGGGCCAGCAGACCAATGAGGGGGATGTAGCACCATCCAGTGGACTGTCATGCAGTCAAGACAAAGTGTGATAAGGAGGGCATGGATGTGAGAAAACTGCTGACTATGAATGCTCTAGGAGAGGAAAAACCAAGAGCACAGTCAGGAGCTACAGGGCCTAGACTGGGCATCCCTCTGTCTGAGGCATTTGCCAAGTAGCTTTCCCTGTCATTGGACGAGCATCTCTCACCAGGAATCTCCATTGAGAGCTCAACAGGCTGGCAGGTCTGGGGGAGTTCAGATGTAAGTGAAAAGCCCAGGGTGGAACAGGCAGTGGCCAGAACTCCTTTCCACTACCCTGGGCTCAAGTTCTGTGCACTGTTCTAGCTCAAGAGGTGGCTGATGGGGTCGTTTATTCTTAGTGACAGATTAGATCTGCTCAGCTTCCAGCCCTCATTCAATGAAATGGGCCCAGATGAGACAAGAGCAATTGATGCATTGTCATCCCTAACCTAGGATGTTATTAATTTGTACCAATAGTCAGTATATGATGGTTAAGTATACGGATCATGGCATGAAGTAGATTGGTTGGATTCAACCAAGTAGATTGGTAGAGGTTGAATTCCAATCTCTACCACTTAACCAACTGCATAACCTTAGGCATGTTACTTAACTTCTCTGTGCCTCAATTTTCTAATCTGTAAGACAGAGATAATACTAGCATCTGCCTCATAAAGATTATAAAGGGAATTATTTCCATTTTGATATATGAGCAGATATTCATTCAGAAGTGCTTTGAAAAACCCTCTCTGTGACCAAACAGCTTCTGTGTTTGGTAATTGTCCCACTTGGTATGTCAATATTTACACTAAGTGGTTAAAAAAAGTTAAAGCAACAGTTGCACACAAGGTCTGCTCTAGGTAGAGGGCTGTTTGACAGCAAGAAACAGAAATGCACCGAAGCCAACTTATTAAAGGGTTGTTTATATTGTAAAGGCATAAGGGAAACTCACTGAACCTCACTCTAGCAAGTAAAGTTGATATGCTACAGAACTAGAAAATCACCAGACAGCAACTCCCTACATGGTTCTCTCATGGGGCCTCATGATTTCTTGCCTCTACGTTTTTCTGCATATCTGCTCCATTCTTCTCTAAGGAAACTAACTTTCTCTGTTTCCACATACACAATAATGGTTATCTCCCAATACACACAAACTAAGAAAAAATTTGATTGGCTCAGGGAGTAGGCATATGTTCCTTTCCTACTCCCATCTAATCTCTATGACCAGTGGATAGTATTGAGGGATACAGAGGGATCCTCCTTCTGGAGGAAGATATATATGGAAAGAATGTGAACGGCATCTTTAGAAAATTGTCCTCTTTCCTGAGATTAAATAAAACAGATGATTATTGAAAAAATATGTCAACATTGGTGGGCTTTGAATGTAGAAGATAAACCAGAAATTTACCTGGAGCTCTAGTGGCTTGCCTGAGTCCAGCCCCTGCCTACCTGATTTCCATTGTTTCTACGCTCATTTTCTATAACCCAGAGGCCCCCACCAGAAAGTCTTGATCATGTCAGGAGAACAAGGGCTCCAAGAACTGTTTCTGGCTATTTAATATAATCTGAGAAAGGATAAAACCTCTCCTAGGCCTATGTCAACAGCACTCCCTCCCAGAATTGTCTGACCTCACAGACAGGGCCCGAGGTGAAGGTGGATGGCCAGGCTTGGAGAAAGAACTTATTCTTCTAGAAGCAGCAGTCCACCCTTGGTATTAGCTACATTTTGCAGTATTCCCCAACTTTGCATTCACTAAATGTTCACAGAGATCCTGCAGAGCTAATATCTTTGTCCCCCTTATGCAGCTAAGAAAATTAGATGAGGTGAAGTGACTTGTCCAAGGTCACACTGTTAGCTGTTGATCTGAGACTGGAACCTAGGCTTATTGGACTCCCAGCCCAGAATTACACTATATTGCTCTGGCTGGCAATGGTTTGGGGAGAGAGATTGTAATCTGGAGAGAATATATAGAAGGCTAAAGTTTGCAGGAGGCCAGAGGTGCAGAGTTAACCATCTTCTCAGCCCCTCAAGGACAAATGGCCTGATGAGGCTGATTGAGGACTGTAGAGAATGAAGAATCGATCTGCCATCCCATGTGAAAATGGATTGTAGCCCCAGCCTGTGTGTGTCAATGGAGCTGATTAGCACTTGCGTGAGTCTCTAGCCATCGATTGGCAGGTGAGAATCGTTCTGGGACCAGCAGGGAGCCAGTTCTCTCCCACTTCCATCCCTACCAGCCTCCTCCCTCCACAGAGATTTCTTCCCCCTCCCTGCCACATGAATTCTCCAGTACTTCTCCAAGTCCCAGACCTGAATGGTGCTCAGAGGAGGGCATGGTTGGTACACATGTCATTCAGCCATGCTAGGTGCAGCTGGTAGAAGGACATATGGTCTTTATAAAAGGCACTGTCTGCTTGGAGGGGTCAGTGTGAGTGAGTGGGTGCAGGGTTTAGCTTGGAGCTTATAACATGCCATGGAAAAAGCAAGGGCTGTGCCACATATTGACAATGTGTCCTTGGGCAAGTCATTTGCCCCTCTGTGCCCCAGTTCTCCATGGGTATGTGTGATGGCTGATTTTATATGTCAATATAAAGAGATTGACACATAAGAGATGCCCAGATAGCTGGTAAAACATTATTTCTTAGTGCTTCTGTAAAGATGTTTCCGGAAGAGATTAGGATTTAAAGCAGTAGACTGAGTAAAGAAGATCCACCCTCAACAATGTAAGCAGGCATCATCCAATCTGTTGATGCGTCCAAACAGAACACAATGGCTGAGGAAGGGTGAATTCTCTTTTTCTCTTCTTGAGCTAAGATATCCATTTTCACTGCCTACAGATATCAGAGCTTCTGGTTCTCAGGCCTTCAGACTCAGGCTGAATTATACCACCCGCTTTTTTGGTTCTCCAGCTTGTAGATGGTATATCGTGGGACTTCTCAGCCTCCATAACCATGTGAGCCAATTCCTATAATAAATTTCCATATATATATATGTCTAAATATGTATCTTATTGGTTCTGTTTCTCTGGAGAACCCTGAATAATACAGTATGGCATTAAAAATAACTTTTCTCACTGGATTGTTTGGATTAAATAAGGAAGTGTATATAAAAGTACTTTGCAGTCCCTGGCACATAGTAGTTACTTGGAATTGATTCTCCATTCTCCTTAAGAGGCACCCATTCTGGGAAGCTTTCTCTAGTTAATCACAGTTCTCTCTCCCTTTTCACCTTTTGAGTGTCATGTGCAAGTCACAGCAAGAACCTTGGTGTTTACCATGACCCGGAGAAGTTCTGTCTCTAAGAAAGCTCAGCCCATAGTATTGGGTTGCCTTTGGGGGAATGAATTGTCAAATTCCAGCAAGGGAACCAGGTAGGCTCAAATTCATCAGATCCCCAAATTTCATCTGGGCTTAGAGGTTCTAGTCCAAGCTTGTTACATGGTATCTATGGGTGCCCTGAGCATTTGTGTGCCTATCAGGCAGCGACTTCTCCTATTGCCCTCATTTGTACCTAGTCCACATGGCGAGCTTCCTTCACTAGTTTTCTCTCCTGTCCCTCCAAGCCTGGAGCTCTGCCCACTTGGTAGTAGCCTTGACTTCCTGCCTTGAACTTGTCCTAAGGGTGTGGACTTACCTGCTGGTGGCTGGTCTCCCTCATAAGAGCTTGGCCTCCCCCTTGCCTTAGTTGGCCACTGTGGGGCCATTGAAGGTCTCTCATGCTACAGCCAGAGGAGAGCATCTCCTTATATCCCCAAATTTGGAGAGTGTGACTGAGAGCTATAAACTCATATTAACCCTCAGGCTATAGCGGTAAATGAGAAGATTTTAGTCAGAATCCTGAATAGAAGCAACAGGACTTGGGGTGCTTGGTATTGAGGATGAGTTCAGCAGCCCTGACTCCATGGTAGCAGTGACTAGAGGCACAAAGTCAGCACCATGGACAGATGCCATAAGATGTGTTCTACTGAAAGTGCTGTCTTTAAGATCCTGGACTATTCAAGATTCTTCTGATTATGAGAAATGGAAATCTACTTTAAACTAGCCTAAGCTAGTCTCTGGCTGAGCTGGATGAGTGAGGTGGGGGTGTATGGTGGCAATGAATGCCAAGGCTTCTTGCAATGAGTAGTGGAAAGTTATAGGCACATCCCTATTTACCTTAAAGTAAGATGTGATTTCTTTCTTCTTTTTTTTTATGTATAATTTTCTTTTTCCTCATTTTAAATACAATTTAGTTAACATATAGTGTAGTATTGGTTTCAGGAGAATTTAGTGATTCATCGCTTGCATATAACACCCAGTGCTCATCCCTCCTTAATACCCATCACCCATTTAGCCCCTCTCCCCACCCAACTCCCCTTTTCAGTTTGTTCTCTGTTTTTAAGAATCTCATGGTTTGCCTCCCTCTCTGTTTCTATCTTATTTTTCTTTCCCTTCTCCTTTGTGCATCTGCTTTGTTTCTTAAAATCCACATATGTGGGGCGCCTGGGTGGCTTGGTCGGTTAAGCATCCGACTTTCGCTTAGGTCATGATCTCGCGGTTCGTGGGTTCGAGCCCCGCTTCGGGCTCTGTGCTGACTGCCAGCTCAGAGCCTGGAGCCTGTTTCAGTCTGTGACTCCCTCTCTCTCTGACCCTACCCTGCTCACGCTGTCTCTCTCTCTCCTAGAAATAAAATTTAAAAAAAAATTAAAAAAATCCACATATGAGTGAAGTCATATGATATTTGTTTTTCTCTAACATATTTCTCTTAGCATAATACATCCTAGTTCCATCCACATTGTTGCAAATGGCAAGATTTCATTCTTTTTGATTGCCAAATAATATTCCATTGTATGTATTTACCACATCTTCTTTATCCATGCATCTGTTGATGGACATTTTGGCTCTTTCCATAATGTGTTTATTGTTGATAATGCTACTATAAACATTGAGTGGGGTGTGCTTCTTCAAATAAGCATTTTTGTACCCTTTGGACATATACCTAGTAGTGCAGTTGCTGGGGATTGTAAGGTAGTTCTATTTTGAATTTTTTGAGAGACCCCTATACTGTTTTCCAGAATGGCTTTAACAGCCTCAGGGCTATTCAGGTTATCTATTTCTTCTCAAATAATTTGAAGAAATTGTATTTTATCCAATTTATTGGTGATAAGTTGTTCATAGTATCCCCTTATTAACCTTTTGATTTTTGTAGGGTCTGTAGCAATAAATTCCTTCTGGCTCTTGATGTCGATATTGGTAAGTTGTATCTTCTTTCCATTTTTCCTGACGAGTCTGACTAGAGGTTTATAAACTTCACTGATTTTTCATTATTCCTTCCACAATCTCCACTGTGCCAATTTAGAACATTATCATTTTATTGTGGCAGCTTCCTAAGAGGCCTCCGTGCCCTGGCCTCCCACACAGGTACACTCTGCCAACTGCTGCCAAATGATGTTTCCTCAAAGGTCTCTTTCATATGGGACTTTCAATGGATCTACATGGCTTTTGGATAATTTCCAGACCCCTTCACTTGACACCCAAGGCCCTCCCCATCATCTGACAAGTATTCACATCTCCAGTCATCACCCACTCCTCCTCTGCACAAATCCTTCTCACATTTGTCATTGTCATTAAATCTAGGTGATTTCTCAGCAATGTGCTTCTATAACTCTTCAACTGTGGTTGATGTGGGGAAAACACCAGACTTGGAGTCTGAAGGCCAAGACTGGAAATTAGATTTATCCCATTTATTGGCTATATGGCCCATTTTTTCCATCTAAAATATAGGGCACTAATGCTTACCTTGTGGAGTTATTCTTAATCCATACAGCAAGAACTTGTTGAAGGAATATGCCCTGAGGCTTACCTGCATACTTGTGTGCATGTGTGTACATATATGTACTTGCATGAGAAACAATGCTGCTGTCCAGCAAAAACAGTATGTCCTAAAGCAAATACAAAGAATAATAATAGATAGCATTTACTGTGTGTTCACTATACAGCTAACCCTTAAATGACAGGGGGTTAGGGACATCGAGCTCCTGCACAATCAAAGCTCCACACGTAACTTTTGACTCCCCAAAAACTTAACTACTAATAGCCTACTGTTGACCAGAAGCTTTACTGAGAGAATGAAAAAGCCATCAACACATATTTTTGTATGTTATATGTATTATATACCGTATTCTTAAAAAAAAAGCAGTCTAAAGAAATGTAAGAAAAGCATGAAGAAAATACATTTACAATACTGTTTTATATTTTTAAAATTTACATAAGTGAACCCGTGCAGTCAAAACCTGTGTTCTTCAGGAATCAACTGCATTTGTTGACAACTGAGTAACTACTGTATTAGGCTCCAGGACTATGGCAGTAAGCAGATAGACAAAAGTTCCTCCCTTCTTGGAGTTTACATTTAATCCTTACATTCTAATCCTACATTTAATCTGGAAATCTGGATTGTAGACTGTATTCTTTTCTTTTTTAATTACAAAACTGTAATTGTGGTAAAATGTATGTGACATAAAATTGACCATTTTAACCATTATAAATGTACTGTTCAGTGATATTAAGTACATTCACATTCACATGACCACCAACTATCTGTAAAACTCTTTTCATCTTCCAACACTGCAACTCCATACCCACTAAACATTCCCCCTGGCCCCCACCATTCTACTCTCTGTCTCTGAATTTGACTAATCTAGGTACTTATGTAAATGGAATAATATAGTCTTTTTTGTAACTGGCTTATTTCACTTAGCATAATGACCTCAAATTTCATCCATGTTATGGCATATGTCAGAATTTTCTTTATTAAGGCTGAATAATATTCCACTGTACATTTCTTTTTTTTGAAAGCAAATCAATACATGTACATTATTTTTAAAGTCAGCTAGTACTACTACCTCTGAATATCCAAATAATATGCTTTTATGCTAGGTTTTAATCTAGTAATCTATTATGAAAGATAATTCAATCTTATAACACTCCAACATTATACCTCTCCCTCTTGCATCCTTCTAATAATTATATCACAATTTTTGGTTAAATCAATATTCAGGGTTCGCCTTATTGATTTTGTACACATGGTTCACCATTGACACTAAAATTGTATTACCTTTCTTTACAGTTTTTAAAATCTTCCCTTGTATTAACATCCTTGTTTTATTTCCTTTCCCCCATTTTCTTAGTTTTCTACATCCTTATCATGAATTCTCCCTAAACTTTTCAACAGAATGTAAAAACCTTCTGAATGTTAATTTCCACATGCAGGGCGCCTGGGTGGCTCAGTTGGTTAAGCATCCAACTCTGATTCAGTTCAAATCATGATCTCATAGTTCATGGGTTTGAACCCCGCATCAGGCTCTGCGCTGTCAGCTTTGCTTGAGGCGCTCTTGCTCTCTCTCTCTCTCTCTCTTTCTTCCCTCCCCCAGTCACAATTTCTCTCTCTCTCTCTCTCAAAATAAATAAACATTTTTAAAAATGAATGTTAATTTCCACATGCAAAACACATCAGACAATCTACTAATTCCACTTTTATTTTTCCTTAGGTATCTTTCCCAGAGCCTTCCAACTACCTGCTCAATGTGTACTTACTCTCTGGACCTTCTGCACAATGTTGGTCAGGGAATTTCCTTTGTAATTTTTCTGGGCTGAATCTCCTTTCCCTGGCTTCCACATCTTTTTCTTTCTTGGTTAGCCCTTCATTTTGATGGACATCCATTAGTAGCTTCCTGAGAAAGAATATATGAGAAGCAAAATTTTTGAGACCTTGAACTTCAGAAAATTCTACTCTCACAGTTGATTTGTAGCTTGGCTGGTAAAGGAATTCTTTAGAGTTTTGAAGGCATTTCTCCAACATGGCTGTTGCAAAATCCATTGCCATTTCTGCTTCCGTTGTTATCCTTTGTGTGTATCCTGTCCTTTCTTTTTGAAAACTTTTAAGATTTTACCTTGTACGTGCTCATCTAAAAGTTCATGCTAGGGGCACCTGGTAGCTAAGTTGGTTAAGCATCCAACTCTTGACTTTGGTTCAGGTCATGATCTCATGGTTTGTGAGTTCAAGCCCAGTGTCAGGTTCCATGCTGGCAGAGTGAGGCCTGCTTAAGATTCTCTCTCTCTCTCTCTCTCTCTGCCCCTCCCCCATTCACACACACACACACTCTCAAAATTAATAAAATTTAAAAGTTTATTTTAATGAGATTTGGTATGGGCCTATTTTAATGTATTTATTATATTTGTCACATCTTTGGTAAGACTTTTCACCTTGAAAATTCATGTCTTCTAGCTCTGAGAAATTTCTATTATTTCTGTGAATTTCTTCTCTCCATTTTATCTGAAATCTCATTCAATATCTAAAAGGTCTTTTCTCTGCTCAGTTTCTCCAGTGAAGGACCCACAAGTCTCCACCTGAGCAGGTATACACCTGACCACAAACATTCTAGAAGCCATGTCTCATGAGCCTTAGAGTCTCACTGTTCATATTCTCCCTTAATGCTCCTCTTTTCCTCTGATTTCCACAGTGCTGAGTGTTCCTGAGGCAGAGATTTTCTGGTTCACTTTAAATTTATTTATTTATTTATATTATTTATTTTAGAGAGAGAACACACAAGTGAGAGAGAGGGGCAGATAGAGAGGAGGAGAGAGAGAACCTCAAGCAGCCTCCACACTCAGCATGGAGCCCAATGTGAGGCTGGATCCCATGACCCTCGAATCATGACCTGAGCCAACATCAAGATTCAGAAACTCAACTTACTGATCCACCCAGGCACTCCTCTGGTTCACTTTTTAAACAGAAAAAGCAGGGTATAGAAGGTGTAGTCGGGTATCTGTATGTAATTAGAAAGGGGTCTATTTCTTATGTTTCCTTGTTCTCATTCCCTTATTCCTACTCCCATGCCTCACTCCCACCTTCTGCTGTAACTTTTGCCTCCAATATCTGTTCTTTCCCTGGCCCTGGGTCTTCAACTGGATGACTCCTCTTTGGCATCCTTTGTGGTAGCACCTGCTATGCAGCTATCCCCACTCTGCCAACTCTTGCTATCCACTTGCTAATCTTCCAAAAATGTGTTGACATCTGTGGTCCACCATTGCCTCTTTTATATTCCTTTACTTTTATTTTAGTGAGGCTTGTTGAGGGAGCAGATATAAATGCATGTATTCCATCTGCCACACTTCATCAGAAACCCAAAGACTGCACTCTTAATTACCATGCTATATTGCCTCTCGAATGAGACTGTACCTCTGGGATCCTACAGCCCAATGAGGATGAAATGAGGTTACACATGTGAACATACTTTGTAATCTCCAAAGAGCTCTGTGAATGAGACAGCCTATGTTAAATTCCCCTATCAAAGTTCCCTCCTTCCTTCTCTCTGCTCTCTGATTCCTCCTCACCTCCAAGATATAGCTCAGGCTTATCCCCACCTTGGGGCCTTCCCTGATCAACCCAGCTAATAAGATGGCCCTGAGCCACCACAGGATTCTCTGTGCACCTCCCTTAGCCCTAAGCAATGCTACTTTATTCCACTGTGAGCGCAGAGCTACTGGCCAAGATGCATAGTATAATGTGGATCTTTCAGTGTACAACAAAAGAGCTTTCCTCCTTCCTCCAAGCAAAAGACACAAGTGTGGCCAAACAAGGATGAGGTTTGGGGGCAGGGGAGAAGTGTTTTGTTTCTTTGATAGTGAGTTTAGGAGCCAAAGTAGCTCCCGGTGCCCTGTGATCTGAGCTGTGGCCACAGTCCTCCAGGTCTACCCCCTCCCTCTTGCGTTCTCTCCTCTCTCCAGATGTCTCCTCCAGGCAGAGGGGGCAGTGGCTGCACCAACAAGTCTATGCCACTGGCCCAGAGGCCATGCCTTTTCACTCCTTCCCTCTCACCAGAGCTTTGATGTGGATTCTGAGAGCTTCAGTTCATATCAGCAGAGAGCTTAGGCCAGGGTGGTGGGGTGGAAAAAGGACTGGTCTCTGGCCAGAAGCAGTTCATCTCGACCTCAAAAATACCCTGATCAGCACCATTGCTCACAATAGCTAAAATGTAACTAGTAAAATATGGTGTATACCTGAATAGTATTCAGCCTTAAAAAGAGGAAATTCTGACATGCTACAACCTGGATGAATATTGAAGACATGCCTAGTGAAATAAACCAGCCATAGAAAAACAAATACTGTCTGATTCCACTTACATGAAGTGCTTAGATTAGTCACATTCAGAGACAGAAAGTAGAATGGTGGTTGGCAGGAGGTTGGGGGAGGGAGAAATGGGGAGTTATTGTTTAATGAATACAGAGTTCCAGCTTTACAAGATGAAAAAGTTATAAAGATGGATGGTGGTTATGGTTGCACAACAATGTGAATGGACTCCGTACCATTGACACTTGACATGGTGTATTTTACCATAATAGAATAAAAGTGGCAAAAGAAGAGATCTGGATTATTTTCCAAAAACAGATTTCATCTGAGTCTTTATGGAACATTCCACTGGAGTGAAATACGCCATCTCGTGTTCCCTGACTGGTGTGATTATTATGAAGAAACCTGAGCTTTCCCTGAGGACTGCAGCTGCAAGGAGCTCTCTTAGGGTCACTATTCCTGTCCTGGAGTGCCTTGGAAATACACAGGTGCACACACGCAAGTACACACACACACACACACACACACACACACACACACTCCCATTCCGATTGCCAGACACAACTCTGTGTTTAAGAGCGGCACTACCTACCCCATGTGTGTGTATGTACTATGGCAGAAATCTAATCCCTCTACTTTGTCCTGTCCTACCCAGACCCTTCATCTTGGAGACCCTTGAAGCAGAGACTGACTTGGCTGGAAATAGCCAGCAAGAGCAATCAGCTGGGAGAATGGCCAAGAAGACAAAGATAATGAGGAGGTCATGTCACTGTGGTCTGCCTCAACCCTGCTACAGACAGGATCTGTAGCCTGGGGAGTAGAAGGGTGTTCTTCCTGTCCCAGGGCTTAGGATCCCAATTCCCCACTGTTTTCTGTCTGAATTGAGATGAGCTATTTAAGTATAAAAAACATATCAGAATTTAAAGACTTAGCAGAAAAAAATTAAGAATGTAAAATATCTCATGGGGAAAATCTTTTTATATGAATTATATGCTGAAAAAATAGCCTTTTGAACATGCTACTGGGTTAAATAAAACACATTATTAAAATTAATTCTGTCTGTTTCTTTCTACTTTATTTAATTACATTTGTGGCCTGCATTATATTTATGTTGGACAGCACTAACCTGCTGCCTGTCCTGATCTCAGAGTGCTTGGCTGGGCCCTGATCCACCGCTTGGATCTTATCATTCCTTTCCCCAGAAATGGGACCCTTGTCACTGTGGGGACCCCTTGCTGAATGGACTAATAAATGGAATAATGCTCTACCCACCCGACGTGGACACCACCTCCCACCTCGACTCCTCCCTACTGTTCCTTCTAGTGAGAGCACACCCTCTTCTCCTCCCCAGTATCCATTCTTCCTGAAGTCCGAGCACATGCCGGGTCTCTGGCCGAGACACAGGAAGCCCCCATCAGGCTGGGCCCACACCATCTGCTTGGGGAAGGCCAAGTGGCCACAAACACTGTGTCTTTTTCTTATTTTTTCCCTCCTTCCTTCTTATCCACCCTCTCCTCCCCCCACCAGTTCTTCTCTTTTTTAAAAGTCTAATTCTGAGCAGCCGGCTCTGTTCAGCCTGACTGGTTTGTTATGGCTTATAATCTGCGCCAGGATTAATTAGCTAATTACTGACAAACGTCCGCTGGCAAGATTCTGCTCCAGCTTGTCAGCTTGAAGTGTTTAATTATTTTAATCATTTACTTTCATCTTCAAAATTTATGCTGCCAAGAGAGTTGCAGGGCATCTTTTAATTATGATTTGGGGTTTCTGCTGGGCTGTGTTCTGTTCCTGGGGTTAGGGGGTATTATTTTTTACTAGTCTTCCACCAAGGCCTGAACACCCTTCTACTCCCAGGGCCCAATATCATGCTCTATGGATTGGAGGTGAAGAGAGAGTCCAGATCTACCCTGAACATCGCCTCTTCTCCACCTTCATGTTACGCATCAGACCATGATATGAATACGCATTTTGTGAGTACCTATTATGTGCTGGACATCATGCTACATATTTCTCAAAATTATTTCATGTTTGTGAGTATTCATAAACCCAAAGAGTATGGAAACAGCCTGAGAGCTGAACAGAGTGGCCTAGGGTGATCAGTGGTGAGAAGAAACATGAGCAATGAGCTTATTTTATTCATCTATGGCACAGTTTACTTATAGTCAAGTGAGGTCACCTAAAATATAAAGCTCTGTGATGTCACATATGTGTACACCACCACCCAGATCAACGTACCCCAGAAACTCCTTTATGCCCCCTCCCGATCAATACCTCCCAAAGGTAACCACTTCTGACTTCTATCACAATAGATTAGTTTTGTCTTGTCTTCACCATCTTGTAAATGAAATTATATGGTAGGTCCTCTTTTACGTATGATTTCTTTCACTCCACGTTTTGTGTGAAAGGTTCTTTAGTATAAATCATAGTCCCTGCTCAAAGCTTTGGTTTGGGTCTTCAACCCAAGTCTTTAGAGAGATTTGGCCATGGCTTCCTTTCTTATTAGCATTGTCCCGAAAGTGAGTTTGGTTATAATTTTTCTCCTTCATTCCTTCTTCTCTACTTCCTCTTCTATCTTCTCCTCCTACCCCTCTCTCTTCTCTTCCCCCTGCCTATAGACATGTTTATCACCATGTCATATTAGGAAGTTATTTCTGAGCATCAGTCCATGCCATTCTAGATGCAAAGGTTAGGTGCTTCTTAATAAAACATGGTATTCATAGGGAGATTGTGAAGTGCAAAAGATTGTGTCCCCTGTTATGGATTGGATGGGTTGTATTCCATTCTCCAAAAAAGACATTTTGGAGCCCTAGCCCCCAGTACTTCGTAATGTGACCTTATCTTGAGATAAGGTCTTTAAAGAAGTAATCCAGTTAGAATGAGGTCATTAAAGTGGGTCCTCATCTGATATGACTGGTGCCCTCATAAAAAAAGGGAAATTCAAACACAGGCACACATATCGACATCCCCATGTGAAGATGAAGGTATAGATGGGGGTGATACTTGTACAAGTCAAGAAATACCAAAGATGGTCAACAGTCCACCAGAAGTTGGGAGAAAAGCCTGGAATAGAGTCTCCCTCACATCCCTCAGAAGGAATCGACCCTGTAGACACCCTGATCTCAGACTTCTGGCCTCCAGGTCTATGCAACAATAAATTCTGCTCTTGAAGCCACTTTGTTGTACTTTGCTACAACAACCCTAGCAAACTAATCCAGCCCCAAAGAGAGCTCTGGCAGGTCTTTCTGAATCTGTGTCATGGGACCAACAGCAACCTCTACAGGATCTTCTGTGCTGGAGCCACCAAGGGTTAACCCAGCCCCAGGCTGGGAGTGACTGAGGAGACAGCTCAGAGCTGAGAGACTAAGGAGAAGAGAAAGATCAATTTAATGAGCTCAGTAATGCCATTAATGAGGCACCAGGCAACATCCAGAGGGCTTCTGTGACGGCTTCCACCAGGGCAAGACAAGCTGAAGGATGCCATGAGCCAGGCCATGGCAGGTTCTGATGTGATGTGATCTGTCCTCTTTATGCCTGTGTTGGGATGGGAGTGGACACAAAGAATCCTTGTTCAGTGGCCAAGATGGAGTGAGACTCCCCACCCCCCACTCTGGACTTGGGTGTGACCCTGCACATGGCATCATACTTTCTAACACACAGTGCATACCTAACACACACTCACACATGCCTGCACTTAACTGCCAGCTTTGGTGAAGATGCTCTGCTCTCTGTGTGTTTCCTTTCTCCCACTCACTCCCACCCTTGAAGTTCCATCTGGAACAATTTGCATCATGGCAATGCAATTGGGCATCTTGCTAGCCTGTCTCACAAATGCATAGAGAACCTTCTGCCCAAATCCTACAAAACTTCTTTCTCTGCTATTTCATGAGAGAAATCCTCCCCCCACCTCTCATCCCTCCTCCTTCCAAGGATTCCATCCTTAAGGTCAAAGTCAGATCTTACTGCCTCTGTCAGAGCCAACGATTACTTAATAAGCCTCCTCCTCACCTATAACCAAGGGCTCTCCCTAGCCTGTCCCTGGAGGATCATGTGGAGTCTGGGTCCCTGTCTCAGTCTATGTTTCTTATGACTAAGTCTAGTGTGTGGTGATTTGCATGCTGACAGGACATGGAGTGTATCTCCCACCATGAGCTGTCTGATAACCTCAATCATAGGTGAATCTCAGTCACAGATGAGCATGAGGCCTGTGCCTGGGGGCTTTATAATGAAGTAAGGAGTGAGGAAAGAAAGAGAATGGGACCTGGGCTCTAGCCTGGGTTCTGCCTTTAGGACAAGCCACAAGCCACTCTTCTTCTAAGTGTCAGTTTCCTCATCTGAAAAATGGGGACAGTAATCTCTATTGTATAGAATTACGCAGGTTATTAAGGACTTAAGATGTAAACTGCATGTAGTATATGCATAAAATGGAATATTATTCATCCATAAAAAGGTAGGAAACTTTGACACATGTTATAACATGAATGAACCTTGAGGACATTATGATAAGTGAAATAAACCAGTCATGATTCTACTTGTAAGATTCTGCTGAGATGAGGTCCTAGAGTAGTCAAATCAATACAGAAAGAATGTAGAATGGTGGCTGTCAGAGTTTGAGAGGGAAACAGGAGTTATTATTTCACAGGCACAGAGGTCTGTCTGCAAGGTGAAGAATTCTGGAGCTAGAGGATTGTGATGGCTAAACAGCAATGTGAGGGTACCTAACCTGAATGTGCTCAAAAAAGTGAATGTGAGAAGGGCAGAAGGGTTGGGGGTGGACATCAAATAGAAACGGGACAAATGTTTCCTGATTCCACGTGAGAGACACATCTGGGCTGGAAACAGAGACCAGGGAGTTGGAAGAACATGACTTGGATAGAGATGAGATTTATAGATAGGAAAAGCAGATTGGAGTTCACCCCAACATTTATTGTTTTAATTTTAATTTTAATTTTAATTTTTTATTTTAGAGAGAGAGAGAGAGAGCATGTGCACCAGTAGGAGAGGGACAGTGGGAGGGAAAGAGATAATCCCAAGCAGCCTCTACGCCCAGTCTGACATGGGGCTCAGTCTCACAACTGTGAGATCATGACCTTAAGATCATGACCTGAGCGGAAATCAAGAGTTAGCAGCTCAACAGACTGAGACACCAAGGTGTCTCTGCCCTAGCATTTAAAGGGTGGGTGGAGGCTGGGTCAGCTGGTAGAGCATGCAATTCTTGATCTCAGCATTGTGAGTTCAGTCCCACATTGCGTATGGAGCCTACATACATACATACATACACACATACATACATACAGTAAAATAAAGGGGGAGTGGAGAAAGAGGAACAAAGGACCAAGAATGAGGTATCACAAAGAAAGAAAGAGGATGAGCATAGAGTGTTGTTTTTCATTTTTTTAAAAAGTGGGCTTCACGTGCAGTGTGGAGCCCAACACGGGACCTGAACTCACAACCCTGCAATCAAGAATCAGATGCCTAACCCCCTGAGCCAAGGTAAGCCAAGGCTCCCCAAGCATAGAATGGTGTCACAAGCCAAGGGAGGAGGAGGTGGTCTCAGAAGAAAGGCAAGGGTCCACAGTGTCAAATGTTTCAGATGGGCAGCAAGAAAGGCCACTGGGATTGGCATTCATATTTATTGATAGCTCTATCAAGAGTGGTGGAGCAGAAGCCAGACTGCAGTGTTTTGGAAGAGAATGGAAGAGAAGGAAGTATATCCACTGATCACAACTATTCTTCCAAGAATTTTGGAAGTGAATGGAAGGAGAATATTTGAATGATGGTTTGAGGTAAGCCTGTTTTGGAATGGAAAAAACCTAAGCAAGTTTATAGGCAAAAGAAGGACCCAGTAGATCAGGAGAAAATGAAGATGTAGGCTGAGGATACGGAAGAGTGAGGGGCTAACTAAGAGCTCGTTATGTCCGGCTCCCTCTGAGCATCCCTTGACCCTGTTCTGTGTGCAGTCAGAGAGCCCAGACCGACTCAGGCTCCCCCTGTGCTGACAAGAGGGGACCCCTTTGCCCTTTCACATGGACAGATGTGGGGGTGCTGACACTGAGATTAACCACACATACTCTCATTCCCATCCCCAGATTCAATAGACCCTTTCCAACACACTGGGCACATAGAATACATTGTTAATTTATGCATAATTTTTATAGAATATTCCATCCTATGTTCTTCACAAGGTTGTGAAAAGCATAATGAAATGAAAAGCATATCTAAATGCTCTGTAAAATGTAAATAATACAAACACAGTAAAACCTTAGTTTTCGAGCATAATTTGTTCCAGAAGCATGCTTGTAATCCAAAGCACTCATATATCAAAGAGAATTTCAAGAACCATTGGCTCAGTTGTGATCATGTGACATTCAGCATCACATACTACTCATATTGCAAGACATCACTCATTTATCAAATTAAAATTTATTAGAAATGTTTGCTCATCTTGGGGAACACTCACACAATAAGCTACCCGCAATACAAGGCTTTACTGTATTAGGTATTATAATTATTGATAAATAGGTTTAAACAGATACACCTACACATAAGCCCCCCATGCAGAGGCTTTCATATATCAATCTTGCACACACAGAGTCAAACACAAGCTCACATTGTTTGATTGTGGCCTATCTCTTCACACTGGCCCACGAGTCCACTAAGACACACTCACTCCTCTGTAGACCTACATAAATACGTATGGACTAACACACATGCACACTCTACCACATTCCCATATAAATCTACACATGTTCAAGTTCATAAGCACACTTTCACTGAAAAGGACACTCATGTACTCTCACTTAGGCTCACATATGTGCAGGTAAATTTGTACACACACACTCACAGAGGATCACATGGCTGCACAAAATTAAGCTGAAAGTCTTCCAGCCTGAGAAGAGTTAAGTTGACTCAACATCGATGAGCCAGGAAGGATGTGACTTTGCCAACCTGTAGATTTGTGCCAAGACATTTGTATCATCAGAGAACCTATCTGTCTGGTGCCAAGCCAGGGAAGAGAGAGAGAGAGAGGAGAGAGAGAGAGAGAAGATTTGGAAGAACAGAACTCTTCCCTCTCTTTCTTTGTATATCTCTCTCTAGGTGCCCAAGTGTCCCAGTTCCCATACCTCTGAGCAGAAGCTGGAGATCCTCAGAGCCACAGTTCCTGTCCTTGGAGAGCCCTCATCCCCTAGGCCAATGCCACAGTCATCAGATACATCTCATAGGATGTCTGCACAAACTCAGCTGCCCCAAGCCTCTTCTCTCCTGGTTTCGCTACTGCATCCCCAGCAGGTGAGCAGTGTGCAGATGGGCCTCCACTTGGGTGATGAAAAAATTAACAAGAGAAAGGAAGAACTCTATCCAGAAAGCAGCACAAGTTTGTTTCATCAGGGCCTCAGCCTGGCACACAGGCCTTTTCTCAAACCTCCAACCAGTTTCCAGCCTTTCCTTAAACAGCTGCTTTAATCCTTCTTGTCAAACCCACATCTTCACCACCTCCTGGCTTCACTCCTAGCACATAATGTCACCCCTTTCTTTACAGAGAACATACATAGTTTAGGGACCAGCAGAAGCAGACACTTTTAGCTTCCTAAACATCTCCCAGTAGAAACCTCCTCAAATTTGTTCTCATCCTTACTTCCTCCCATCTCAGAAGGATCCACAACTACCTGCTCACTGACGCTCTGCATCCCACCACTCCCATCTTTTCTAGAACCTTTCTCCATCAACTATTCCCTATCTTTTATATCTTCAGTCTCTTGCTGTCTACTAGATCCTTCCCCTTGTATTTAAATATGCTCATAGCCCTCCCATCTTAAAAGAAGCTATTCCTCTATAAAACAATTCCTTCTATCTGCCATTCTGTCTCTCTCCCTCCATTCATTGCCAGTTTTCTTTGAAGAGTTGTGTCCTCTCACTCTTCTTCTTATGGCCCTGCATTTCCCAAATCACTCAATGCCTTCTATACTCCACCCACCCCCACCCCACCCACACACAGCTACCCACCAAGGGTACCAGCCATATCTTCTGAACTGACACAGTGTCCACTTCCCAGTCACTGTAGGTGGAAGCTCTTGGCAGCCTTAGATATTATTGACCAGTCCTTCCTTGGGACTCTCTTCTGACTGTCTTCTCTCTTGGCAAGTTTTGACTCTTTCATCTTCGTCTCATCTTCTGGCCACTTCTCATTGGCTTCTTCTTCCTCTGTTTTATTTTTCAACTTTCCATATTCAATCAATATTAATTTTGTAGCTTCTGCCCCCTAAAGATCTCTAAAGGAAGAGAAGTCTAGTTCTTTTTTTGACAAGTGAGGCTTTCGGTTTTAATCTTGATTCAAACAACACCCCCCTAACTAGATTTTCTGGATCCACTCTTGCCTTTCATAACTTAACCATGTACACGTCATTTGAGCTATCCTTTTAAAATACAAATAGGACTATATCCTTCTGCTACATAATATCCCTCATTGGCTTCTCATTGTCTATATGACAATAATCTAAACTCTGAAAGAAGGCTCAACAAGGCCTATGTTCAGATCCCACTCCCACCTTCTCTTGTAGCCTCACCTCTCACACCTACCCCCTGCCATCCACATGCCTTTTCTCTTTGGCTAAGCCCTTTTAAGATCCTCAAATACAGGATGCTATCTCTTTTTTTTATTTTTAAATGTTTTTATTTATTTCTGAGAGAGAGAGATTGAGAGAGCATGAGCAGGGGAGGGTCAGAGAGAGAGGGAGACACAGAATCTGAAACAGGCTCCAGGCTCTGAGCTAGCTGTCAGCACAGAGCCCAACACGGGGCTCGAACCCACGAACCATGAAATCATGACCTGAGCCGAAGTCGGATGCTTAACCAACTGAGCCACCGCGGCACCCCATGCTATCTCTTGCCTTTAGGAATTTGAACATGGTATTATCTCTGCCTAGAACACTCCCCTGCCTTCACTCCCTCCCTTTACCTAAATAACTTTTCCTTCAGGAAAACTCCACCAGTGGCTTCACTTTAAAACCCTTCCAACTCCATCCATCCTTTCATTCATTTGTTCATTTTTTCAGCGAGAGTACTTGTATGTAACCTTTAAGACCCTCAAGGAGAATGCCCATTCCACCCATGGACCTGCTAGGAAAAAGAAAACGAAGGAAGAGGATTGTAGGGTCCTAACTACTTGATGGGAGGCAAAACTACTGAGAAAGAGAGGGTTCACTGAGCACAGAATGGCAATATGTAGAAAAATAAAAGTCAATATTGAGAACTGGGAGATTTCTCCCATGTACATTTCAGTTAAAGTTTCCTCTCTGGGCATAATGAACTTACAAAGAGCCAGAGAAGGAACTCTATACTGACCAGGAAAGCCAATTTCATAACAAATCATATTTATTGGGCACTACAGGCACTAGATGATCTACCACAATCTTTGTGACAAGATAAGTATTAAGATTCCCATTTTGCAGATGAGGAAAATAAGATCCAGAAGAGTCAGGTGATTTGTCCATAGTCTCACAGCAAATTTGTGGCAATAGTCAAAATCAGGCCTAAGTCTGTCTGAACCCAAAGCTAATTCTTGATCTTGGTATCCTTCTGCCCATTTTTATACAGGGGTGGGTTTCAAGGTAGGTTCAAATACACCAAAGAGATGAGAGCCCATCAGTAGTTTCCACACTTAATACCCCCATGGCACCCATCCTATGTGTGCTGACAGTTTGACAAGTTACACAGCAGCTGGTTTGCTCGGAGGAGATCTCTGTTAATTAAAATAGCACAAAGGGAGAGCGGCGCACAAACCATGTCAGTGGGTAATTAATGCAAAGGAGGGCCCAAGAGTGCGGAAATGCTCAGCCTCTACCTGGCAGAGCCCAGCTTCACTCATTGCCCCCAGCTCAAAGTTGCCACTTTGTTCCTCTGGCCATGAGCTGCTACCTGCCTCCTACTTCTTCGATGGGTGGTGGAGGACCTGTCCTCTGGGGCCAGAACCTGGGCTACTGCTCTTGCTGGGTTCCAGCCCTCTCAACCTCCTCTGAACTGTTCATCTCTCCCAGGGATCCAGGAGGACAGGATGAGTCAGAGATAAGCCATTCATAGCCCAGGGCTTTGGGACATCATCTCTGAGAAAGTGTTAGTGTCTGCCTGGCCCTGTTCCATAAAGTGGACCACCGCCTTATCTCTCAGGGCAGGGGCCTTGAATTATCCTGCCTCAGTATCTGGTGTATTGGGATGAACTAAACCTGATACCACCATTGCCTCTGCCTAGGGCTTGAGCTTGCTTCCTTGATGGACCTAGTGCCTGGTCCTAAATCTCATAGCTCTGCAGGATCTGACCTTCCTCCTGGTCTTCCACTCATTTCATTATCATCATATCACCAGCAGGTATACTTCAAAAGGGTATTTCTCCATTGCACAAATTAACAAACTGAAGTTCAGAGCAGCAAACTAGCTTGTCCAAGGACAACAGAAGCTTTCCTTTCTCTGTTCACAGGAAGGGATTCTAGCCATGGGTTTAGCCACCCCTTGCTTTTCAATCTTTAAGAAACTTTTTATTTTTAAATAATTTTCAGTTTACAGAAAAGCAACAAAGATACTACAGAGAGTTCCTGTATACCCCTCACTAAACTTCCCCATTGCTAACGTGTTATATTGCCAAGACACATTTGTCAAAACTAAGAACTGACATTGTATACCTAGCTTTGAATCAGGCATTTTTTTTTTCTCCCTGAGAGGAGCCATAAATTTCTCTCTTATCCATCCATAGGTCCAATGAAGAGTGTGGATGCTCACAATGTGACCCCTTCAGTTCCATCATAGCTCCCCTGCATCTCTACCCTCCTCCCCCCAAATAAAGTCAAAAGAACCATCAAGGAAGAACAGCTATAGGATCAGAGGCCCAAACTACCAGGCAGTGTCCTTAAGGTGCTCCACATATCAACCCCTCTTTCCATCAGCCTCCGAAGTTACCCTTTTCCCACAAGCACCCCCTGCTTGCTAATCTCTTCACTAATTCTGCCATTAGTCCTTGTGGGTATCCATCCAGTGCCAACTTCATCCTCAAAGCTCTCGATCAGATTCAGTTCAGCAAATATCTATTAATAATGCAGAAACAAATCCAATCCAGTCCCTGACCTTGGGCAGCTTGGGTATTTTGAGGAAAATAGACACCTCTGTCCATGATTAAAACATCATGTGGTAAGTACACAGTGGTTAAGAGCTTGAGGTCTTCAATCACTTTGGGTGACATTAATTTTCATGAACATCAGTTGCCTGAACTCTAAAATAAGAATAAGAGTAGAACCTACATCATAAAGTGTTCATGATCAACTAATTAAAAAATAAATAAATACCTGTCACTTATTAAGTCATCACTATCTGACAGGTACCATGCCAGTTGTTTTGCCTCATTTAAGTCAAGATTTACAAGTAAAAGTTTCCTTCCCTTTACACTCAAAGCTAGGGATGATGGTGGCCTGAATGAATCAAGGCAATGATTTGGAGGAGACATAATTAAAGAAACATTTTAGAAGTCAGTAAATGATTGGATTTAGGGAGACTGAGTAGGTACTAGTGACATTCATTGTGAAAGAGGAACTGGAGGAGGAACAGGTTTGAAGAAGGTGGTGAATTCAGTTCAAGCATGATGCATTGAAGGAGTCTTTGGAACATTTAAATGGAGATGCCCATCAGACAGTTGCATATATGGGCTCAAAGTCAAGAACCGAAATAGAGTCTTCCGAAGCATCTGTTGATAGATGATAGTTGAAAGCATTTGTGTAGATATAATTGCCCAAGTAGAGTCGGGGGAGGGGGAGGAAAGGACAGAATTCAAGGTAACAACAATATTTAGGGGGTGAATACAGAAGGAGAAATCTGTACAGGAGATAGAATCTTTTTTTAACATTTAGAAACATTTTAACATTTAGAACATTACTGCCTCTTGCATCCCACACCTCCCCTGGATTTAATGTCTTTCTTACTGATAGACAACCTTTAATAATTCTTTTAGCAAAAACTGTTTTTGCCTTTATTTGACTGAAACCACTTTATTTTGCCATCAACTTTCTGTGATAAGTCAGTCAGGTATAGAACTCTAAGTAGATAGTTATTTTTTCTCACACTTTGATGACATTATTCTATTGCCTTCTAGCATCTACTGTTGCTACTGAGAAGTCTCAATAGACACTGTGGGTCTGATTGCAATCCCTTTTTATGTAATATATTTTCTCTTTTTGGTAGCTTTTAAGATTTTCTATTTTTCCTTAATGTTCTGTAGTTTCACTGTTATGTACAAGATGTGCCTCTATATTAATTTATGCTGCTTGAGACACCATGTTCATTTTCAATCTGAGAATTCGTACCATTCATCAATTCTAAAGAATTATTATCCAATATCTCTCCTAATATTGTCTTTCCCCCACTCTCACAGCTCTCTCCTTCTGGAATTCCTATGAGATGTATTTTTTGAAGCTTATCATACTATTATTTGAGTCTGTTTTTCACCCCCAAGATCTTTTTTTTTTTAGTTTATTTATTTATGTTGAGAGATACAGAGAGAGAGAGAAAGAGACAGAAACAGAGAGTAGGAGCAGGGGAGGGGCATAGAGAGAGAATCTCAAGCAGTCCCCACGATATCAGCACAGAGCCCAACATGAGATTCAATCTCACAAACGCTAAGATCATGACCTGAGCCAAAATCAACGACCTGAGCCAAAATCAACAGCCAGCTGCTTAACCAACTGAGCCATGCAGGTGCCCCTCCCCCTAGATCTTTATGTTGTGCTAGATCCCAGGTTATTTTCACTGATCTTAAATTAAAATCCAACAAAGTTCTTTTCAGTTCTGTCCACTTGTTTAACTTATCCACTAAATTTTTTTTAATTTTTAATTTTTTTGAAGTAAGCTCTATGCTCAGTGTGGGGTTCAAACTCACAACTCAGAGATGAAGAGTCACATGCTCTACCAACCGAGCAAGCCAGTCACCCCCTCCACTGAATTATTTTTTTCAAAGACTACAATTTTTATGTTTAGAATTGTATTTCAGGGTGCCTGGGTGGCTCCTTGGTTAGGTGTTGGACTTCAGCTCAGGTCATGATCTCACAGTCCTGGAGTTCGAGCCCTGCATCGGGCTCTGTGCTGACAGCTCAAAGCCTGGAGCCTGCTTCGGATTCTGTGTCTCCCTCTCTCTCTGCCCCTCTCTGGCTTGCACTTAGTGTGTGTGTGTGTGTGTGTGTGTGTGTGTGTGTGTGTGTCAAAAATAAATATTTAAACAAATTT